>NC_143023.1:3915000-3997500 GCF_057628025.1 Oncorhynchus mykiss
GAGTGGAGGCTGTTTTAGCAGCGAAGTGGGGGGGGGGGACCAACTCCATATTAATGGCCATGATTTTGGAATGAGATGTTGGACGAGCAGGTGTCCACATACTGCATGTAGTGTGGATTGTTACCTGCTAACCTGACGACATGTTTCTACAAACCTACAGAGGATTACAACTGGAATCAATTATATAAAAGTCACATAGGATGAATCCCAAATGGCACCCTATTCCCTATGTACTGCCTTACTTACCTCGTGTCAACAGTAGTGCACTATATAGGGAATAGGGAGCCATTTGGGAAACAAGCCTTCGTCTCATTACTACAGCCCCCAGTCTGAATCAATTGCTTGTGGAAACTGTATCGTAATTAAATTAGGTTGTTCTGCTATGATGACAGAAAATCCATGCAGCCAGTCACAGTGATGGTAGATATTCAGCCTTCTAGGAACTACGGTCGCTTTCTTAAATGTTTACCAGGATTTAGTATACCGGTATTACATCATTCTGATGAGGATTTAGTATTCCGGTATTACACCATTCTGATGAGGATTTAGTATACCAGTATGGAATCATTCTGATGAGGATTTAGTATACATTCTGATGAGGATTTAGTATACCGGTATTACATCATTCTGATGAGGATTTAGTTTACCGGTATGACATCATTCTGATGAGGATTTAGTATTCCGGTATTACATCATTCTGATGAGGATTTAGTATACCGGTATGTCATCATTCTGATGAGGATTTAGTATTCCGGTATTACATCATTCTGATGAGGATTTAGTATACCGGTATTACATCATTCTGATGAGGATTTAGTATACCGGTATTACATAATTCTGATGAGGATTTAGTATACCGGTATTACATCATTCTGATGAGGATTTAGTATACCAGTATGGAATCATTCTGATGAGGATTTAGTATTCCGGTATGACATCATTCTGATGAGGATTTAGTATTCCGGTATTACATCATTCTGATGAGGATTTAGTATACCGGTATTACATCATTCTGATGAGGATTTAGTATACCGGTATTACATAATTCTGATGAGGATTTAGTATACCGGTATTACATCATTCTGATGAGGATTTAGTATTCCGGTATTACATCATTCTGATGAGGATTTAGTATACCAGTATGGAATCATTCTGATGAGGATTTAGTATTCCGGTATGACATCATTCTGATGAGGATTTAGTATACCGGTATTACATCATTCTGATGAGGATTTTATTTGTATATAGTAAACACAAAGTCCACAAGGTTCTGCTTTACATTTAAATATATCTATAATATATCTATATCTATTTTGTTGCCAGATTAGAAGCCGTTTTAATGGTCAGAGGAACGTTCAGTAACGATTTAAGTATACCCATAAGTATACCCATATTGCATCATTCTGATGAGGATTTAGTATACCCATATTGCATAATTCTGATGAGGATTTAAGTATACCCATATTGCATCATTCTGATGAGGATTTAAGTATACCCATATTGCATCATTCTGATGAGGATTTTATTTGTTTATAGTAAACACAAAGTCCACAAGGTTCTGCTTTACATTTAAATATATCTATTTTGTTGCCAGATTAGAAGCCGTTTTAATGGTCAGAGGAACGTTCAGTAAGAAGGGAGAGAGCTGTGCTGTGTGGACATTATGGTCTTCTTTGTGGTTCTGGAGCGAGCGAGAGCATTCAGGTGTCAATCTGAATACACATGAATAAAGGCCCCCCCAAAAAAGAGGAGGACGATTGTTAACTCAGTCTGACTGCTTAGTGCTGCTCGCTCTCCTTCTCCCTTAAACCTGTGAATGGAATCAATCAACAAGCCATTATGGAGCCACGGTAAAAAGAACTGAAGGAGGGGTGGTACCTCCTATGGTTAACACACACACACACACACAGACACACACAGACACACACAGACACACACACACACGCACACACACGCACACGCACACACACACACAGACACACACACACACAGACACACACACACACCCCCACACACGCACACGCACACACACAGAGACAGACAGACAGACAGACACAGACACACACACACACACACACACACACACACACACACACAGACACACACAGGGCTGGAGTGGCAGAAACCCTTTGATTTCTCCAGGAAATGATTATAAAAGGAGAAAAAAAAGAAGCTCTTGCCCTTTAACACAAATCCATTTCAGAATCAGCAAGAATTATATGTGTTAGTCAGAGGCTGCAAGCGTCTCTCAAAACTCAATACCCTCACTGGCGGTATTCACATGAATAAACGTGGCTATCGTCATTGTACACGGAACATAACCAGGGACGGTCAAGGTTTTGAACCTCCGTGTCTGAGTCTGTCAAGGTTTGAACCTCCGTGTCTGAGTCTGTCAAGGTTTGAACCTCCGTGTCTGAGTCTGTCAAGGTTTGAACCTCCGTGTCTGAGTCTGTCAAGGTTTGAACCTCCGTGTCTGAGTCTGTCAAGGTTTTAACCTCCGTGTCTGATGGGTCAAGGTTTTAACCTCCGTGTCTGAGTCTGTCAAGGTTTTAACCTCCGTGTCTGAGTCTGTCAAGGTTTGAACCTCCGTGTCTGAGTCTGCGCAAGACAAAATATCTTTCAATACTGTGGGACGGCCCTCGAGCCGAACACAACACGTCCCTGTCTGTATAGGTGTGTTACTACTTCCTGTCTGTATAGGTGTGTTACTACTTCCTGTCTGTATAGGTGTGTTACTACTTCCTGTCTGTATAGGTGTGTTATGGTTTCCTGTTTGTATAGGTGTGTTACTACTTCCTGTCTGTATAGGTGTGTTACTACTTCCTGTCTGTATAGGTGTGTTACTGCTTCCTGTCTGTATAGGTGTGTTACTACTTCCTGTCTGTATAGGTGTGTTACTACTTCCTGTCTGTATAGGTGTGTTACTACTTCCTGTCTGTATAGGTGTGTTACTGCTTCCTGTCTGTATAGGTGTGTTACTGCTTCCTGTCTGTATAGGTGTGTTACTACTTCCTGTCTGTATAGGTGTGTTACTACTTCCTGTCTGTATAGGTGTGTTACTGCTTCCTGTCTGTATAGGTGTGTTACTGCTTCCTGTCTGTATAGGTGTGTTACTACTTCCTGTCTGACAAAGGATACTTTGTCTGTATACCGGAGATGTGTTACTGCTTCCTCCCAGCTCCTCTCCCTCTCCCCAGCCCCTCCCTCTCCCCAGCTCTTCTCCCTCTCCACAGCTCCTCTCCCTTTCCCTAGCTCCACTCACTCTCCCCAGCTCCTCTCCCTCTCCACAGCTCCTCTCCCGCTACTCAGCTCCACTCACTCTCCCCGGCTCCTCTCCCTCTCCCCAGCTTCTCTCCCTCTCCCCAGCTCCGCTGTCTCTCCACAGCTCCTCTCCCTCTTCCCAGCTCCCCTCCCTCTCCCCAGCTCCGCTGTCTCTCCACAGCTCCTCTCCCTCTCCCAAGCTCCCCTCCCTCTCCCCAGCCCCTCTCCCCAGCTCCGCTCTCTCGCCACGGCTTCTCTCCCTCTCCACAGCTCCTCTCCCTCTCCCCAGCCCACCTCCGTCTGACACTGATATCTCCTCATATTCTGTCAGAGATCAATACCTTCCCAACCACTAGTACTCACACTGTGCATCAATAACCCTCCCATTCTCTCTCTGTCCCTTGCTCTCTCCCCTTTCTCTTGCCCTCTTTCCCATTTCCTCTCTCCCTCCCCCTCTTCCCCCCCTGACAAAGTGGCACAGCTCGCCTTGTTCAAGGACTTTGACAGAGTTTGGAGAAATAAGGACACCAACCAGGCTCCTCTGATATAACCACCACCATCCAATGGTAACTATGTTTAGGTCATTAGTCCAGCTGATATAACCACCACCATCCAATAGTTACTATGTTTAGGTCATTAGTCCAGCTGATATAACCACCACCATACCAATAGTTACTATGTACAGGTCATTAGTCCAGCTGATATAACCACCACCATCCAATAGTTACTATGTACAGGTCATTAGACCAGCTGATATAACCACCACCATCCAATAGTAACTATGTTTAGGTCATTAGACCAGCTGATATAACCACCACCATACAATAGTAACTATGTATAGGTCATTAGACCAGCTCTGTAGGGTGAATATTGTTCAGGGTGCCTCTATGTCTCGGTACCAGCTGAGTCAGAATACAACAGTACAGGTCTAAGAGCTGACAAAGATGTTTTGGGGCGGCTAAGGACAGAACCACACAATTTAGTTTCAAACAAACAATGAAACGCATAGGACTAAGAAAAGACTAATAAAAGTTACGAATAAATGAAAAATGTCTGGGTGTGTGTGTATGTTTGAGTGTATTGGGTGTGTGTCAGTGTGTGTATGGGTGTGTGTGTGTGTGTGTGAGTATGGGTGTGTGTGAGTATGGGTGTGTGAGTATGGTGTGTGTGAGTGTGTGTATGGGTGTGTGTGAGTGTGTGTATGGGTGTGTGTGAGTATGGGTGTGTGTGAGTGTGTGTATAGGTGTGTGTGAGTATGGGTGTGTGTGAGTGTGTGTATGGGTGTGTGTGAGTGTGTGTATCAGTATGGGTGTGTGTGAGTGTGTGTATGGGTGTGTGTGTGTGAGTATGGGTGTGTGTGAGTGTGTGTATGGGTGTGTGTGAGTATGGGTGTGTGTGAATGGTTGTGTGTGTTTGCTAGATCCCCCACATTGAGAACATGTGGGTGTAATAAAGCAGCAAAGTACTATTTTAAAGTTAAACCAGACAGACAGACAGACAAGACCAGACCAGACCAGACCAGACCAGACCAGACCAGACCAGACCAGACCAGACCAGACCAGACAGACAGAGACAGACTAGTGTACTATATAGAGAATAGACTAGTGGACTATATAGAGAATAGACTAGTGTACTATATAGAGAATAGACTAGTGGACTATATAGAGAATAGACGAGTGTACTATATAGAGAATAGACTAGTGTACTATATAGAGAATAGACTAGTGTACTATATAGAGAATAGACTAGTGGACTATATAGAGAATAGACTAGTGTACTATATAGAGAATAGACTAGTGTACTATATAGAGAATAGACTAGTGTACTATATAGAGAATAGACTAGTGTACTATATAGAGAATAGACTAGTGTACTATATAGAGAATAGACTAGTGTACTATATAGAGAATAGACTAGTGTACTATATAGAGAATAGACTAGTGTACTATATAGAGAATAGACTAGTGTACTATATAGAGAATAGACTAGTGTACTATATAGAGAATAGACTAGTGTACTATATAGAGAATAGACTAGTGTACTATATAGAGAATAGACTAGTGTACTATATAGAGAATAGACTAGTGAACTATATAGAGAATAGACTAGTGTACTATATAGAGAATAGACTAGTGTACTATATAGAGAATAGACTAGTGTACTATATAGAGAATAGACTAGTGTACTATATAGAGAATAGACTAGTGTACTATATAGAGAATAGACTAGTGTACTATATAGAGAATAGACTAGTGTACTATATAGAGAATAGACTAGTGAACTATATAGAGAATAGACTAGTGTACTATATAGAGAATAGACTAGTGAACTATATAGAGAATAGACTAGTGTACTATATAGAGAATAGACTAGTGTACTATATAGAGAATAGACTAGTGTACTATATAGAGAATAGACTAGTGTACTATATAGAGAATAGACTAGTGTACTATATAGAGAATAGACTAGTGTACTATATAGAGAATAGACTAGTGTACTATATAGAGAATAGACTAGTGAACTATATAGAGAATAGACTAGTGGACTATATAGAGAATAGACTAGTGAACTATATAGAGAATATACTAGTGTACTATATAGAGAATAGACTAGTGTACTATATAGAGAATAGACTAGTGTACTATATAGAGAATAGACTAGTGTACTATATAGAGAATAGACGAGTGTACTATATAGAGAATAGACTAGTGAACTATATAGAGAATATACTAGTGTACTATATAGAGAATAGACTAGTGGACTATATAGAGAATAGACTAGTGGACTATATAGAGAATAGACTAGTGGACTATATAGAGAATAGACTAGTGGACTATATAGAGACTAGACTAGTGGACTATATAGAGAATAGACTAGTGTACTATATAGAGAATAGACAATATAGAGAATAGACTAGTGGACTATATAGAGAATAGACTAGTGGACTATATAGAGAATAGACTAGTGGACTATATAGAGAATAGACTAGTGGACTATATAGAAAATAGACTAGTGGACTATATAGAGAATAGACTAGTGGACTATATAGAGAATAGACAATATAGAGAATAGACTAGTGGACTATATAGAGAATAGACTAGTGGACTATATAGAGAATAGACAATATAGAGAATAGACTAGTGTACTATATAGAGAATAGACTAGTGGACTATATAGAGAATAGACAATATAGAGAATAGACTAGTGGACTATATAGAGAATAGACAATATAGAGAATAGACTAGTGGACTATATAGAGAATAGACTAGTGGACTATATAGAGAATAGACTAGTGGACTATATAGAGAATAGACTAGTGGACTATATAGAGAATAGACTAGTGGACTATATAGAGAATAGACTAGTGTACTATATAGAGAATAGACTAGTGTACTATATAGAGAATAGACTAGTGTACTATATAGAGAATAGACTAGTGGACTATATAGAGAATAGACTAGTGGACTATATAGAGAATAGACTAGTGTACTATATAGAGAATAGACTAGTGTACTATATAGAGAATAGACTAGTGTACTATATAGAGAATAGACTAGTGAACTATACAGAGAATAGACTAGTGGACTATATAGAGAATAGACTAGTGAACTATACAGAGAATAGACTAGTGAACTATACAGAGAATAGACTAGTGAACTATATAGAGAATAGACTAGTGTACTATATAGAGAATAGACTAGTGTACTATATAGAGAATAGACTAGTGTACTATATAGAGAATAGACTAGTGTACTATATAGAGAATAGACAATATAGAGAATAGACTAGTGGACTATATAGAGAATAGACTATATAGAGAATAGACTAGTGGACTATATAGAGAATAGACTATATAGAGAATAGACTAGTGGACTATATAGAGAATAGACTAGTGGACTATATAGAGAATAGACTCGTGTACTATATAGAGAATAGATGATATAGAGAATAGACTATATAGAGAATAGACTATATAGGGAATAGACTATATAGAGAATAGACCATATAGATAATATACTAGTGTACTATACAGAGAATAGACTATATAGAGAATAGACTATATAGAGCATAGACTATATAGAGAATAGACTAGTGTACTATATAGAGAATAGACTATATAGAGAATAGACTAGTGTACTATATAGAGAATAGACTATATAGAGAATAGACTAGTGTACTATATAGAGAATAGACTAGTGTATTATATAGAGAATATAAAATTAAATATCCCAGAAACACCTGCAGGATTTTCATCTGTAATCTGTCCCGTCATTACATCTGATTTCACACAGAGACACTGGAAATAACCAGCATTTATTGAGCCCTCAATCACCACAGCAGCCTGCAGGGCCTAGTCTTCATCCATCTAGCCAACCCAGCACCTAGCCACCCACCGCCAGGGTTTATCGCTATGGTAACGCGTCCCTAATAAACTAACATAGAGAGGCGTAACAATAAAACCCTACTTAACAATTCACAGCTGTCTTTTAAATATCCTTTCTCTGACTGACTAACTATAACAAAGCAGTGTTGGTCCACCACATCCGACCACAGCCGCCCACAGTCCACCAGTCGCCCACAGTCCACCAGTCGCCCACAGTCAACCAGTCACCCACAGTCCACCAGTCACCCACAGTCCGCCAGCCGCCCACAGTCCACCAGTCACCCACAGTCCACCAGTCACCCACAGTCCACCAGTCACCCACAGTCCACCAGTCACCCACAGTCCACCAGTCACCCACAATCCACCAGTTACCCACAATCCACCAGTTACCCACAGTCCACCAGTTACCCACAATCCACCAGTCACCCACAGTCCACCAGTTACCCACAATCCACCAGTCACCCACAGTCCACCAGTCACCCACAGTCCACCAGTCGCCCACAGTCCACCAGTCACCCATAGTCCACCAGTCACCCACAGTCCACCACATCCGACCACAGTCCACCACATCCGACCACAGTCCACCAGTCACCCACAGTCCACCAGTCGCCCACAGTCCACCAGTCACCCACAGTCCACCAGTCACCCACAGCCAACCAGTCACCCACAGTCCACCAGTCTCCCACAGTCCACCAGTCAACCAGTCACCCACAGTCCACCAGTCACCCACAGTCCACCAGTCACCCACAGTCCATCAGTCACCCACAGTCCACCACATCCGACCACAGTCCACCAGTCACCCACAGTCCACCAGTCGCCCACAGCCACCCACAGTCCACCAGTTACCCACAGTCCACCAGTCACCCACAGTCCACCAGTCGCCCACAGTCCACCAGTCACCCACAGTCCACCAGTCGCCCACAGTCCACCAGTCACCCACAGTCCACCAGTCACCCTCAGTCCACCAGTCACCCAATAGTCCGCCAGTCACCCACAGTCCGCCAGTCACCCACAGTCCACCAGCCGCCCACAGTCCACCAGTCACCCACAGTCCACCAGTCGCCCACAGTCCACCAGTCACCCACAGTCCACCAGTCACCCACAGTCCACCACATCCGACCACAGTCCACCAGTCACCCACAGTCCGCCAGTCACCCACAGTCCACCAGTCGCCCACAGTCCACCAGCCGCCCACAGTCCACCAGTCACCCACAGTCCACCAGTCACCCACAGTCCACCACATCCGACCACAGTCCACCAGTCACCCACAGTCCGCCAGTCACCCACAGTCCACCAGTCGCCCACAGTCCACCAGCCGCCCACAGTCCACCAGTCACCCACAGTCCACCAGTCACCCACAGTCCACCAGTCGCCCACAGTCCACCAGTCACCCACAGTCCACCAGTCACCCACAGTCCACCACATCCGACCACAGTCCACCAGTCACCCACAGTCCGCCAGTCGCCCACAGTCCACCAGTCGCCCACAGTCCACCAGTCGCCCACAGTCCACCAGTCGCCCACAGTCCACCAGTCGCCCACAGTCCACCACAGTCCACCACATCCGACCACAGTCCGCCAGTCACCCACAGTCCGCCAGTCACCCACAGTCCACCAGTCGCCCAGAGTCCACCAGTCGCCCACAGTCCACCAGTCGCCCACAGTCCACCAGTCGCCCACAGTCCACCAGTCGCCCACAGTCCACCACATCCGACCACAGTCCACCAGTCACCCACAGTCCACCAGTCGCCCACAGTCCACCAGTCACCCACAGTCCACCAGTCACCCACAGTCAACCAGTCACCCACAGTCCACCAGTCTCCCACAGTCCACCAGTCAACCAGTCACCCACAGTCCACCAGTCACCCACAGTCCACCAGTCACCCACAGTCCACCAGTCACCCACAGTCCACCACATCCGACCACAGTCCACCAGTCACCCACAGTCCACCAGTCGCCCACAGCCACCCACAGTCCACCAGTTACCCACAGTCCACCAGTCACCCACAGTCCACCAGTCGCCCACAGTCCACCAGTCGCCCACAGTCCACCAGTCGCCCACAGTCCACCAGTCACCCACAGTCCACCAGTCACCCTCAGTCCACCAGTCACCCAATAGTCCACCAGTCGCCCACAGTCCACCAGTCACCCACAGTCCACCAGTCACCCTCAGTCCACCAGTCACCCAATAGTCCACCAGTCGCCCACAGTCCACCAGTCACCCACAGTCCACCAGTCACCCACAGTCCACCAGTCGCCCACAGTCCACCAGTTGCCCACAGTCCACCAGTCACCCACAGTCCACCAGTCACCCACAGTCCACCAGTCGCCCACAGTCCACCAGTTAACCACAGTCCACCAGTCGCCCACAGTCCACCAGTCGCCCACAGTCCACCAGTCAACCACAGTCCACCACATCCGACCACAGTCCGCCAGTCACCCACAGTCCGCCAGTCACCCACAGTCCACCAGTCGCCCAGAGTCCACCAGTCGCCCACAGTCCACCAGTCGCCCACAGTCCACCAGTCGCCCACAGTCCACCAGTCGCCCACAGTCCACCACATCCGACCACAGTCCACCAGTCACCCACAGTCCACCAGTCGCCCACAGTCCACCAGTCACCCACAGTCCACCAGTCACCCACAGTCAACCAGTCACCCACAGTCCACCAGTCTCCCACAGTCCACCAGTCAACCAGTCACCCACAGTCCACCAGTCACCCACAGTCCACCAGTCACCCACAGTCCACCAGTCACCCACAGTCCACCACATCCGACCACAGTCCACCAGTCACCCACAGTCCACCAGTCGCCCACAGCCACCCACAGTCCACCAGTTACCCACAGTCCACCAGTCACCCACAGTCCACCAGTCGCCCACAGTCCACCAGTCACCCACAGTCCACCAGTCGCCCACAGTCCACCAGTCACCCACAGTCCACCAGTCACCCACAGTCCACCAGTCACCCTCAGTCCACCAGTCACCCAATAGTCCACCAGTCGCCCACAGTCCACCAGTCACCCACAGTCCACCAGTCACCCACAGTCCACCAGTTACCCACAGTCCACCAGTTGCCCACAGTCCACCAGTCACCCACAGTCCACCAGTCACCCACAGTCCACCAGTCGCCCACAGTCCACCAGTTAACCACAGTCCACCAGTCACCCACAGTCCACCAGTCGCCCACATCCGACCACAGTCCACCAGTTACCCACAGTCCACCAGTTACCCACAGTCCACCAGTTACCCACAGTCCACCAGTTACCCACAGTCCACCATTCACCCACAGCCCACCACATCCGTCCACAGCCCACCAGTCGCCCCCTACAGCCCACCACATTCACCCACATCCGTCCACAGCCAACCACAGCCCAGCTAAGATAATTACCAAACTACTACTAGGGCTGCTGCTAGGACTTCAAACTGGCTAGAGAACAATTATTATTATCCCTGTTTAGGCCCCACCCCCTCTCACACACACACACACACACACAAATCCACCCAAGACTTCTTCTCCTCGTCACCATGTGATAATTGGAGCCAGATCACAGGGAGGAAACACTGAGGGAATACGGATTTGGGAAAATCGTTTAAAAAAAACAAAACTATTATTTTTCTCCCACTTGTGAGTTGAGGCCATCGCTGAACATATTAATGAAGGAGATAAATGAGGCAAATGATTGGTCCCCGGTGCCAAACAGGCTTCATGATGATGATACCGACAGCAGTAGCCTGCTGCCTGGCCACCCTGATCTCCCTCTGGTACATCTGAGGACACGTTCACTCACACACACACTCACACACACACACACACACACACACACACACACACACTTTCAAGACAACAAATTCCGACTAAAACTCTAATTGAGCCTCTGATACATCTAAAGGTCTGACCATAATAATAAAACACCCAACTGAATTTAAAGCCACATCCTGAAAGACTTAACCAATACACCAACCAACCAATCAACTAACCGCCTGCCTGAGCACCACCACACTATGAGACTTTAATACAGGCGCTCTCTAAAGGACGGTGGAACAGGCATTAAAATCAGCACATATGCTCCCTAATGCTTCATGTTATTAGGACAAGGACAACGTTACAAACCACGGCTCTTGTTCTAGGGGTTTTAGGACCCTGACTGGTTCTTCTACAGGACCAACATTTAACCAACTAATCCTGAACCCCCTTTTTCAAAGGACTGGTCTCAAAAATAACCTCCTCAACTGAACCTAAAACCTACAGTCTGGGAGGAGTTCCAGCCACTCATTGGTCATTTAAACGAGTTCAATATATACTGTACCTTGAAGACTGTCTTACTGTAGTTTTAGTATATTGTAGTAAACCGTTTAGGCTTCCCCCAATAGATGACCAGCGGGTGATTGGATTTGTCCGCTCAAGTTTTCTGAGCGTGGTCGGACATATTAAGACTGTAAAAATCCCAGTGAAATCATCTCAACGGGATCTTCATTTAGGGGATCTGTTCACAAATATTCACACGCAAAAAATAGAGGGGCGTGATGTGATCGAATCCCAATGAGGTTTTGAAACGATCAAATACTGTTTGGGCTTTACGGCCGGCCAATTTGCAGTGTACAAATGATTTTTGTATGTTTTTTCGGGGCCCGTGTCCTGAATCCAGTCGGGGAACCGCCGGTTTAAGCTGTCGTCGTTCTTGTCACTGGAAGACTTAGTAACCAAATGTAGCTTCAAATCGTCATGTTTCAGAAGTAATGTTGCTTCAATGGGATTTTAATCTCTTTAAAAGTCTAAATAGACAATCGAACGATATTAGCATGTCAAAACGTCAGGTCAACTCTTTCATTTCAAACGTCATAGTATGTGGTATAGTTCCTTCCCAGTCCCAAACGACCTGGTATGTAAGATTGTCTGGATAGACCGAAGAAGTGTAAAATCTCTTGCATATTTACCACATCATATATCCCATTCATAACAGAGAAAACACCATGAGGTCTTCACATCAACCATCCTCCAAAACTGCACACACGTTCACCGTTACTGCCAGAAAACAAATCCACACACCCAGCATCTGTTGAATCTCTTTATTCATATCACACATCTCCGGCTGCCCGTAGAAGTTGTTGTTGTCCCCCCCCCCCCTCCTCCAACACCGCATTTCTCCAAATGAGTGATCTGATTGGAGGGCTGGTCGCCGGGCTAACCTTTACTCTCGGTAACAGCCGTTCGGACAGTCCCCTAGAGAGACACTACCTCTTTCTAATTGGTTTGGTTTATACTACTATACCAGCCTCCTCCTTGTGTGTGTGTGTGTGTGTGTGTGTGTGTGTGTGTGTGTGTGTGTTAGTGTGTGTGTGTGTGTGTGTGTGTGTGTGTTAGTGTGTGTGTGTGTGTGTGTGTGTGTGTGTGTGTGTGTGTGTGTGTGTGTGTGTGTGTGTGTGTGTGTGTGTGTGTGTTAGTGTGTGTGTGTGTGTGTGTGTGTGTGTGTGTGTGTGTGTGTGTGTGTGTGTGTTAGTGTGTGTGTGTGTGTGTGTGTGTGTGTGTTAGTGTGTGTGTGTGTGTGTGTGTGTGTGTGTGTGTGTGTGTGTGTGTGTGTGTGTGTGTGTTAGTGTGTGTGTGTGTGTGTGTGTGTGTGTGTGTGTGTGTGTGTGTGTGTGTGTGTTAGTGTGTGTGTGTGTGTTAGTGTGTGTGTGTGTATGCGTGTGTGTGTGTGTTAGTGTGTGTGTGTGTGTGTGTGTGTGTGTGTGTATGCGTGTGTGTGTGTTAGTGTGTGTGTGTGTGTTAGTGTGTGTGTGTGTGTGTGTGTGTGTGTGTGTTAGTGTGTGTGTGTGTGTGTGTGTGTGTGTGTGTGTGTGTTAGTGTGTGTGTGTGTGTGTGTGTGTGTGTGTGTGTGTGTGTGTTAGTGTGTGTGTGTGTGTGTGTTAGTGTGTGTGTGTGTGTGTGTGTGTGTGTGTGTGTGTGTGTGTTAGTGTGTGTGTGTGTGTGTGTGTGTGTGTGTGTGTGTGTTAGTGTGTGTGTGTGTGTTAGTGTGTGTGTGTGTGTGTGTGTGTGTGTGTGTTAGTGTGTGTGTGTGTGTGTGTGTGTGTGTGTGTGTGTGTGTGTGTGTTAGTGTGTGTGTATGCGTGTGTTAGTGTGTGTGTGTATGTGTGTTAGTGTGTATGCGTGTGTGTGTTAGTGTGTGTGTATGCGTGTGTGTGTTAGTGTGTGTGTGTGTGTGTGTGTTAGTGTGTGTGTGTATGTGTGTGTGTGTGTGTGTTAGTGTGTGTGTGTGTGTGTGTGTTAGTGTGTGTGTGTATGCGTGTGTTAGTGTGTGTGTGTGTGTGTGTGTGTGTGTGTATGCGTGTGTGTTAGTGTGTGTGTATGCGTGTGTGTGTTAGTGTGTGTGTGTGTGTGTATGCGTGTGTGTGTGTGTTAGTGTGTGTGTGTGTGTGTGTGAGTTAGTGTATCTTCCCTCCTGCTCAGTTTCATTTCCATCCCACAGTGTTAATGTATGTAGAGAGTAAATCTCACACCCTGAGTTCGGGAAGGAGAGAAGAAACAGGTGTCTGATTAAATCCAGATTGTCGACACACAACAGAAAATATTTACACCCCTTGATTTAATCCACATTAAGTTGTGTTACAGCCCCAATTGAAACTGGATTAAAATGAAGGTTGTTGTCGTCACTGACCTACACACAATACCCCAATCATGTCAAAGTGGAATTACGTTTTTTTTTTTTTAATTTTACAAATGAATTTAAAAAATAAATGGCTGTCTCTAGTTAATAAGTATTCAATCCATTTGTTAAAAAAGTTCAGGAGTAAAAATGTGATTAACAATTCACATAAATTGCATGGACTCACTCTGTGTGCAATAATAGTGTTTAAAACATGATTTTTTTTTTTTTATGACATACAATTTCCCTCAGTCGAGGAAGTGAATTTAAACACAGATTCAACCACAAAGACCAGGGAGGTTTTCCAACGCCTCGCAAAGAAGGGCACCGATTGGTAGATGGGTAAAAAGATAAAGGCAGACATTGAATATCCCTTTGAGAATGGTGAAGTTAAGAATTACACTTTGGATGGGGTATCAACACACTATATAAAGATACAGGCGTCCTTCCTAACTCAGTTGCCGGAGAGCAAGGAAACCGCTCAGGGATTTCACCATGAAGGCAATGGTTATTTTCAAAACAGGTACAGAGTTTAATGGCTGTGATAGGAGAAAACGGAGGATGGATCAACAACATTGTCGTTACTCCACAACACTAACCTAATTGACAGAGTGAAAAGAAGGAAGTCTGTACAGAATAAATATATTCCAAAATATGCATCCTGTTTGCAGCAAGGCACTAATGTGGCTATGTGGCAAAGCAATTCACTTTTTTCTCCTGAATACAAAGTGTTTTGTTTTGGGGGAATATCCAATACAACACATTATTGAGTACAACTCATATTTCCAAGCATAGTGGTGGCTGCATCATGTTAAGTGTATGCTTGTTATCATTCAGGACTGGGGAGTTTTTCAGGATAAAAAATAAACTGGCTGAAGCTGGCAAAAATCCTAGAGGAAAATCTGGTTCAGTCTGCTTTCCATCAGACACAGGGAGATGAATTCACCTTTCAGCAGGACAATAACCTACAAAACAAGACCAAATCTACACTGGAGTTGCTTACCAAGAAGACAGTGAATGTTCCTGAGTGGCCAAGTTACAGTTTTGACTTAAATCAACTTTAAAATCTATGGCAAGACTTAAAAATGGTTTCCGAGCAATGATCAACAACCAATTTGAGCTTAAATCATTTTTGAAAAGAATAATGGGCAAATATTGTACA
Source organism: Oncorhynchus mykiss (assembly GCF_057628025.1). Lineage (NCBI taxonomy): Eukaryota > Metazoa > Chordata > Actinopteri > Salmoniformes > Salmonidae > Oncorhynchus > Oncorhynchus mykiss. Next base: position 3,930,448 of record NC_143023.1, read on the forward strand.
ATCCAGGTGTGCAAAGACCTTAAAGACTCTTAGCTGTAATCTCTGTCAAATGTGATTCTAACACCTATTGACTCCAGGGTGGGAATACTTATGTAAATGAGGTATTTCTGTATTTCATTTTCAATACATGTACTAACATTTCTAAAAACATGTTTTATACTTTTTAAATGATGGGGTATTGTGTGTAGATAGGTGAAAAAAATATATATATTTTGAATTCAGGCTGTAAAACAACAAAATGTGGAATAAATCAAGGGGTCTGAGCACATGGTGAAGGCCCTCTATGATCACAACGTCTATAAGCCCTAAAACAAGGCAGTCTCTAAAACAAGGCAGTCTCTAAAACAAGGCAGTCTCTAAAACAAGGCAGTCTCTAAAACAAGGCAGTATCTAAAACAGGGCAGTCTCTAAAACAAGGCAGTCTCTAAAACAAGGCAGTATCTAAAACAGGGCAGTCTCTAAAACAAGGCAGTCTCTAAAACAAGGCAGTCTCTAAAACAAGGCAGTCTCTAAAACAAGGCAGTCTCTAAAACAAGGCAGTATCTAAAACAAGGCAGTCTCTAAAACAAGGCAGTATCTAAAACAGGGCAGTCTCTAAAACAAGGCAGTCTCTAAAACAAGGCAGTCTCTAAAACAAGGCAGTCTCTAAAACAAGGCAGTATCTAAAACAAGGCAGTCTCTAAAACAAGGCAGTCTCTAAAACAAGGCAGTCTCTAAAACAAGGCAGTATCTAAAACAAGGCAGTATCTAAAACAAGGCAGTCTCTAAAACAAGGCAGTCTCTAAAACAAGGCAGTCTCTAAAATAAGGCAGTCTCTAAAACAAGGCAGTCTCTAAAACCATGCCGGGCTCCCTTGGTAACCCTTGAGGCAGTCTCTAAAACCATGCCGGTCTCCCTTAGTAACCCTTGGGGAAGTCTCTAAAACCATGCCGGTCTCCCTTGGTAACCCTTGGGGCAGTCTCTAAAACCATGCCGGTCTCCCTTGGTAACCCTTGAGGCAGTCTCTAAAACCATGCCGGTCTCCCTTAGTAACCCTTGGGGAAGTCTCTAAAACCATGCCGGTCTCCCTTGGTAACCCTTGGGGCAGTCTCTAAAACCATGCCGGTCTCCCTTGGTAACCCTTGGAGCTCAAGTCCCTCTGTTATTTCAGAACTGTAATTTGGCACCAAAAAAGAGAGAAGAAATTATGTCTTTTTTCTCTCCTCCACAACAACTGCAGCAATCATGGCAGTGGTTTAGAGGTGACAGGATGACATGCTGGGCTATTATAAACACTGAGGATGGACCCCCTCATAGAGGAGGGGAACGGGAGGGAGGGGAAGAGAGAGAGAGGGGGGGTAGGAGAGAGAGAGGGGGAAGGGCAAGAGAGAGAGAGGCGGGGAGGGGGGTAGGAGAGAGAGGGGGGGAGAGACAGAGAGGGGGGTAGGAGAGAGTGAGATAGAGAGAGAGGGGGGGTAGGAGAGAGAGAGGGGGGAGGGCAAGAGAGAGAGAGAGGCGGGGAGGGGGGTAGGAGAGAGAGGAGGGAAGAGAGAGAGAGAGAGAGGGGGTAGGAGAGAGTGAGATAGAGAGAGAGAGGGAGGGAGGGGGATAGGATAGGGAGAGATAAGAGAGAGGGAGGGAGAGATAGATAGAGTGAGGGAGAAAGGGGGATAGGAGAGGGAGGGAGAGAGAGAGATAGGGGATAGGAGAGGGAGAGAGGAGGATAGGAGAGGGAGGGAGAGAGAGAAAGGACGGGAGAGACAGAGGTGGATTGGAGAGGGAGGGAGAGAGAGGGAGGGGTAGGGAGGGGGAGAGGTAGGGAGGGGGAGAGAGAGCGTGAGAGAGAGAGAGAGAGAGAGAGAGTGACTGTATGGGGTCAGTGTAGCTGAAGAAAGATGATCGACTGTGCTGCAAACTGTGCTGTGTTCCATGCGCTTGGAGACACTGACCAATAGCAGCTCTGAATGAGGCGGCCAAACCCACGCCAGCTTCCCCAAATGGAAATCTAGTCACTTCCTTTAACCAGTCCCCATAGGGAATAGAGGGCTGTTTGGGATGCTAACCACGGCTCCATGGTGAAAGAGCCCCAATGCACCCTGGGATATGTAAGGCAGATGATCAGCCAAATTTATAGAGCCTTCCTGCCACCACAGTCACCCTGAAAACAGCCATATTTATAGAGCCTTCCTGCCACCACAGTCACCCTGAAGACAGCCATATTTATAGAGCCTTCCTGCCACCACAGTCACCCTGAAGACAGCCATATTTATAGAGCCTTCCTGCCACCACAGTCACCCTGAAAACAGCCATATTTATAGAGCCTTCCTGCCACCACAGTCACCCTGAAGACAGCCATATTTATAGAGCCTTCCTGCCACCACAGTCACCCTGAAAACAGCCATATTTATAGAGCCTTCCTGCCACCACAGTCACCCCGAAGACTCCAGGCCTAAACCAGAGTCTATAGGGAATACAGCAGGGGGGGTCATTTAGACAGCCCAGGCCTGATTAGCCACCAAGTTGACTCCTCACTGATGACAATGACTTACATCGGTTGTCCATGGAAACAGTATGAGTGTCTGCCTGCCTGCCTGCCTGCCTGTCTGTCTGTCTGTATGCCTGTCTGTCTGTATGCCAGCCTGCCTGTGTCTGTATGCCAGCCTGCCTGTGTCTGTCTGTCTGTCTGTCTGTCTGTCTGTCTGTATGCCTGCCTGCCTGTCTGTCTCTGTCTGTCTGTCTGTCTGTCTGTCTGCCTGCCTATCTGCCTATCTGTCTGTCTGCCTGTCTGTCTGTCTGTCTGTCTGTATACCTGTCTGTCTGTCTGTCTGTCTGTCTGTCTGTCTGTCTGTATACCTGTCTGTCTGTCTGTCTGTCTGTATGTCTGTCTGTATACCTGTCTGTCTGTCTGTCTGTCTGTCTGTCTGTCTGTCTGTCTGTCTGTCTGTCTGTATACCTGTCTGTCTGTCTGTCTGTCTGTATGTCTGTCTGTATACCTGTCTGTCTGTCCGTCTGTCTGTATACCTGTCTGTCTGTCTGTATGTCTGTCTGTATACCTGTCTGTCTGTCTGTCTGTCTGTCTGTCTGTCTGTCTGTCTGTCCGTCTGTCTGTATACCTGTCTGTCTGTCTGTCTGTCTGTATACCTGTCTGTCTGTCTGTCTGTCTGTCTGTCTGTCTGTATACCTGTCTGTCCGTCCGTCCGTCCGTCCGTCCGTCCGTCCGTCCGTCCGCCCGTCCGTCCGTCTGTCTGTCTGTCTGTCTGCCTGTCTGCCTGTCTGCCTGTCTGTCTGTTTCTCAGTTCTTGATTTCTTCGTCGTGTCTTGTTTTAATTGAGTCATGATTATATTTTGTAATGTTTTCTATTTAAAACATTTCAGTACAGTGTGTTGAGACTTGGTGAAATACACGTTAAATAAATAGTGATTAGATATGTATCTACGTCTACGTTATGAAGTCCTGACTTCAGCTGCCAGGTTTCAACATAATCAACATAATGACAGAAGAGGTGTTGTTGGAGGATCATTTGGCACGGCTGGAGAAATACATATTGAATTTGGGTCAGCTCATAGATCTCTCTTGGCAGCCAGCCTGCCAGCCAGCCAGCCAGGCAGCCAGCCAGCTAGCCAGCCAGCCAGCCAGCCAGCCTGCCAGCCAGACACTACAGAAATGGGTCATTACATATCTACAGTTGGACCAAAACACTGTAACTCTTCCTACACATATTATATTATAGTACAGTACACACTATTCTAACCTCTTCCTACCCATACAGAAGTAGTATATTATAGTAATATTATAGTACAGAGTACAGTACACACTATTCTAACCTCTTCCTACCCATACAGAACTACTATATTATAATACAATATACAGTACAGTACACACTATTCTAACCTCTTCCTACCCATACAGAACTAGTATATTATAGTAATATTATAGTACAGTACACACTATTCTAACCTCTTGCTACCCATACAGTACTACTATATTATAGTAATATTATAGTACAGTACACACTATTCTAACCTCTTCCTACCCATACAGTACTACTATATTATAGTAATATTATAGTACAGTACACACTATTCTAACCTCTTCCTACCCATACAGTACTACAATATTATAGTAATATTATAGTACAGTACACACTATTCTAACCTATTCCTACACATACAGTACTACTATATTATAGTACAGTACACACTATTCTAACCTCTTCCTACCCATACAGTACTACTATATTATAGTAATATTATAGTACAGTACACACTATTCTAACCTCTTCCTACCCATACAGTACTACTATATTATAATACAATATATAGTACAGTACACACTATTCTAACCTCTTCCTACACATACAGTACTACTATATTATAGTAATATTATAGTACAGTACACACTATTCTAACCTCTTCCTACCCATACAGTACTACTATATTATAATACAATATATAGTACAGTACACACTATTGTAACCTCTTCCTACCCATACAGTACTACTATATTATAGTAATATTATAGTACAGTACACACTATTCTAACCTCTTCCTACCCATACAGTACTACTATATTATAATACAATATATAGTACAGTACACACTATTCTAACCTCTTCCTACCCATACAGTAATACTATATTATAATACAATATATAGTACAGTACACACTATTCTAACCTCTTCCTACCCATACAGTACTACTATATTATAGTAATATTATAGTACAGTACACACTATTCTAACCTCTTCCTACCCATACAGTACTACTATATTATAGTAATATTATAGTACAGTACACACTATTCTAACCTCTTCCTACACATACAGTACTACTATATTATAATACAATATATAGTACATTACATACCATATCTAACGTCTGACTACAGTGACCCTGAGACTACGTCAGACTACGGTGACCCTGAGACTACGTCGGACTACGGTGACCCTGAGACTACATCTGACTACAGTGACCCTGAGACTATATCTGACTACAGTGACCCTGAGACCACGTCTGACTACAGTGACCCTGAGACTACATCTGACTACGATGACCCTGAGACCACGTCTGACTACGGTGACCCTGAGACTACATCTGACTACGGTGACCCTGAGACCACGTCTGACTACGGTGACCCTGAAACTACGGTAACCCTGAGACTACGTCGGACTACAGTGACCCTGAGACCACGTCTGACTACGGTGACCCTGAGACCACGTCTGACTACGGTGACCGTGAGACTACGTCTGACTACGGTGACCCTGAAACTACGGTAACCCTGAGACTACGTCGGACTACAGTGACCCTGAGACCAAGTCAGACTACGGTGACCCTGAGACTACATCTGACTACGGTGACCCTGAGACCACGTCTGACTACGGTGACCCTGAGACTACGTCTGACTACGGTGACCCTGAGACCACGTCTGACTACGGTGACCGTGAGACTACATCTGACTACGGTGACCCTGAGACTACGGTAACCCTGAGACTACGTCTGACTATGGTGACCCTGAGACTACATCTGACTACGGTGACCCTGAGACTACGGTGACCCTGCGACTATATCTGACTACGGTGACCCTGAGACCACGTCTGACTACGGTGACCCTGAGACCATGTCTGACTACGGTGACCCTGAGACCATGTCTGACTACGGTGACCCTGAGACAATGTCTGACTACGGTGACCCTGAGACCAAGTCCGACTACGGTGACCCTGAGACTACATCTGACTACAGTGACCCTGAGACCACATCTGACTACAGTGACCCTGAGACCACGTCTGACTACGGTGACCCTGAGACTACGTCTGACTACGGTGACCCTGAGACCACATCCGACTATGGTGACCCTGAGACCACATCCGACTACGGTGACCCTGAGACTACATCTGACTACGGTGACCCTGAGACTATGTCTGACTACGGTGACCCTGAGACTACGGTGACCCTGAGACTACGGTGACCCTGAGACTACGGTGACCCTGAGACTACGGTGACCCTGAGACCACGTCTGACTACGGTGACCCTGAGCCTACGGTGACCCTGAGACTACGTCTGACTACGGTGACCCTGAGACTACGGTGACCCTGAGACTACGGTGACCCTGAGACTACGGTGACCCTGAAACCACGTCTGACTACGGTGACCCTGAGACTACGGTGACCCTGAGACTACGGTGACCCTGAGACTATGGTGACCCTGAGACTACGGTGACCCTGAGACCACATCTGACTACGGTGACCCTGAGACTACGGTGACCCTGGGACTACGGTGACCCTGAGACTACGTCTGACTACGGTGACCCTGGGACTACGGTGACCCTGAGACTACGGTGACCCTGAGACTACGGTGACCCTGAGACCACGTCTGACTACGGTGACCCTGAGACTACGGTGACCCTGAGACCACGTCTGACTACGGTGACCCTGAGACTACGTCTGACTACGGTGACCCTGAGACTACGGTGACCCTGAGACTACAGTGACCCTGAGACTACGTCTGACTACGGTGACCCTGAGACTACGGTGACCCTGAAACCACGTCTGACTACGGTGACCCTGAGACTACGGTGACCCTGAGACTACGGTGACCCTGAGACTACGGTGACCCTGAGACTACGGTGACCCTGAGACCACGTCTGACTACGGTGACCCTGAGACTACGGTGACCTTGGGACTACGGTGACCCTGAGACTACGTCTGACTACGGTGACCCTGGGACTACGGTGACCCTGAGACTACGGTGACCCTGAGACTACGGTGACCCTGAGACCACATCTGACTACGGTGACCCTGAGACTACGGTGCCCCTGAGACTACGGTGACCCTGAGACTACGGTGACCCTGAGACTACGTCTGACTACGGTGAACCTGGGACTACAGTGACCCTGAGACTACGGTGACCCTGAGACTACGGTGACCCTGAGACTACGGTGACCCTGAAACCACGTCTGACTACGGTGACCCTGAGACTACGGTGACCCTGAGACTACGGTGACCCTGAGACTACGGTTACCCTGAGACTACGGTGACCCTGAGACTACGGTGACCCTGAGACTAACGTCTGACTACGGTGACCCTGAGACTAACGTCTGACTACGGTGACCCTGAGACTAACGTCTGACTACGGTGACCCTGAGACTAACATCTGACTACGGTGACCCTGAGACTACGGTGACCCTGAGACTACGTCTGACTACGGGACTGTAGAGTAATATAAATATAATAACATACGCCACTTAGCAGAAGCTTTAGTCCAGAAAAGGTAGAGCACAGTGAGAGGATCTCCTCCATTTTCAGTGTGTGGAAGTGTTGCCTTCTGGGAAACCTGTTCAACTGCTGGAGATATGGGCTGCTAAAAGACCTGCTGTTTGAATGACAGGAAGTTGATGTGTCTGAGCAGAGTGAACAGGTACAACAGGCATGGTAATCTAGAGAGGGAGAGAGACAGGAAGTTGATGTGTCTGAGCAGAGTGAACAGGTACAACAGGCATGGTAATCTAGAGAGGGAGAGAGACAGGAAGTTGATGTGTCTGAGCAGAGTGAACAGGTACAACAGGCATGGTAATCTAGAGAGGGAGAGAGACAGGAAGTTGATGTGTCTGAGCGGAGTGAACAGGTACAACAGGCATGGTAATCTAGAGAGGGAGAGAGACAGGAAGTTGATGTGTCTGAGCGGAGTGAACAGGTACAACAGGCATGGTAACATCTCTCACGTCTCAACACTGTAACTAACATGAACACTGAGAGGGGAGACACAACTAAACACTGTCCACTGTAATCTAGAGAGGAAAAGAGAGAGGGAGGAGAGAGAGGGAGAGAGACGGAGGGAGGAGAGAGAGGAGAGAGATGGAGGGAGGAGAGAGAGGAGAGAGACGGAGGAGAGAGGGAGGAGACACAACTAAACACTATCCACTGTAATCTAGAGAGGAAAAGAGACAGAGGGAGGAGAGAGAGGGAGAGAGACGGAGGGAGGAGAGAGAGGAGAGAGACGGAGGGAGGAGAGAGAGGGAGAGAGACGGAGGGAGGAGAGAGAGGGAGGAAAGGTAGGAGGAGAAAAATGAGAGAGGGAGGAGAGAGAGTGGGATAATGACAGAGAGAAAGGGAGCGAGGGAACGAGTGAGAGGAGAGAGACGGTTCCCAAACAGGGCTCGTTTAAACAAATTCCTTCTATTTATCTACCCACTTCTTATAGAGATATGCAAATGGAGGCCTTTTACGTTCTTCAACTAAACCTATCAGAGGAAGGAGGCGGGGATAAAGTAAACCAATGTGGACCTCTGTTGTCTTGGACCACAACCGGTGCTGTCACCTCCTCTCTGATAACCCTTGTTGACTAATGGCTGTGCTGCTAATATTTGACTATTCACCCCACAGAATAGCAGGATGGAAGGTTATTATTCCATGGGGCTGCTGCCTCCACCGGGACAGACGCCTGTTTAAACAAAAGACTGAGAGGAGAGGCAAAAAGGAAATCAGTCCCCGTCTCTCTCTCTCTTTCTCTCTCTCTCTCTCTCTCTCTCTCTCTCTGTCTCTCTCTCTCCCTCTCTGTCTCTCTTTCTCTCTCTCTCTCTCCCTCTCTCCCTCTCTCCCTCTCCCCCTCTCTGTCTCTCTTTCTCTCCGTCTCTCTCTCAATTCAATTCAATTTCAATTCAAGGGCTTTATTGGCATGGGAAACATGTGTTAACATTGCCAAAGCAAGTGAGGTAGACAACATACAAAGTGAATATATAAAGTGAAAAACAACTGTCTCTCTCTCTCTCTCTCTCTCCGTCCCTCTCCCTCTGTCTTTCTTTCTCTCTCTCCCTCTCCGTCTCTCTCCCTCCCTCTCTCTCTCTCTCTCTCTCTCCCTCTGTCCCTCTCTCTCCGTCTCTCTTTCTCTTTCTCCCTCTCTCTCTCCCTCTCCGTCTCACTCTATGTCCCTCTCTTTCTCTCTCTCTCCCTCCGTCTCTCTTTCTCTCTCTCTCTCTGTCCCTCTCCCTCTCTGTCTCTCTTTCCCTCTCTCTCTCTCTCTTTCCCCCTCTTTCTCTCTCTCTTTCCCTCTCTCTCTCTCTGTCTTTGTCTCCTGTGTCTGTCTCTCCTCTCAGTCTCATTCTAATTCCTCTCCGTTGAATAGACTAGTTAATTAACATAAAACCAGTCTGGAAAAAAAAGCAAATTAAATACAGGAGAAATGTCAAGTTAGAGATGGGCAGAGGTTAGTCTGTTGTAATCTCTGTAAAACAAAATATAAATAGATTCCTTCTGAAGGGAAAGTAATTAAAAACAGGAGAACAAATGAACCTGGTTGGTTGTTAGTTAATTGATTGGATGTGATTGGACGTCGTCCTGTAGAAAAGAGGAGATGGTTGTTTTCCTGTTCAGCTCTGATGAATAAATACATATGTTTAAACAGCCAGATGGGAAACGTGGGATTTATATGAAGTCAAATAGAAGTCTTTGATTTTAAATGAATATACAGTATATGTACGACATTGGAGGGCGTTGTTAAAAAAACAGGTGGAGAGAGAGAGAGAGAGAGAGAGAGAGAGAGAGAGAGAGAGAGAGATACAAAGTAAAACACCAAATAATGCATGCAGAGCAGAATTAGGCCGATACCCACTAATTATCACAATCCAGAAAAGAGCCGTTAAATTCTACAACCACCTAAAAGGAAGTGATTCACAAACCTTCCATAACAAAGCCATCACCTACAGAGAGATGAACCTGGAGAAGAGTCCCCTAAGCAAGCTGGTCCTGGGGCTCTGTTCACAAACACAAACACACCCTACAGAGCCCCAGGACATCAGCACAATTAGACCCAACCAAATCATGAGAAAACAAAAAGATAATTACTTGACACATTGGAAAGAATTAACAAAAACACAGAGTAAACTAGAATGCTATTTGGCCCTAAACAGAGAGTACACAGCGGCAGAATACCTGACCACTGTGACTGACCCAAAATTAAGGAAAGCTTTGACTATGTACAGACTCAGTGAGCATAGCCTTGCTATTGAGAAAGGCCGCCGTAGGCAGACATGGCTCTCAAGAGAAGACAGGCTATGTGCTCACTGCCCACAAAATGAGGTGGAAACTGAGCTGCACTTCCTAACCTCCTGTCAAAAATGTATGACCATATTAGAGACACATACACACAAACACCATTGAAAATACAACCCATATTTATGTTTATTTATTTTCCCTTTTGTACTTCAACTATTTGCACATCGTTTCAACACTGTATATAGACATAATATGACATTTAAAACGTCTCTATTCTTTTGGAACTTTTGTGAGTTTAATGTTTACGGTTTATTATCTATTTCACTTACTTTGGCAAAGTAAACATGTGTTTCCCCATGCCAATAAAGCCCTTAAATTGAAATTTAATTGAGAGAGAGATGAGACAGAGAGAGAGAGAGAGAGAGAGACAGAGCGAGAGAGACAGAGTTAGACAGAGAGAGAGACAGTGAGAGAGAGAGAGAGAGAGAGAGAGAGACAGAAAGAGACAGAGAGAGACAGAGCGAGAGAGACAGAGACGGAGAGACAGAAACGGAGAGACAGAGAGAGGGACAGAGAGACAGAGAGAGATAGAGAGACAGAGCGAGACAGAGAGAGAGAGACAGAGAGACAGAGCGAGACAGAGAGAGAGAGAGAGAGAGACAGAGAAACATGTGAGACAGAGAATGCTCCTAGAGGCTGGGTTACTGGTCCTGTGATCTATTCTTGCTTGCGGCAGAGAGCTCTGATAGGCTGCCACTACAACTTGAAACATTGTCAAGAGGTAGAAACAGGACTACTTGATAATAACATCAGAACAGCTCTACTTCAGAGTAGTTTCTCAGAAAAACATGGACATCTTTTTCTGAGAAATGATCTTCTGTTCTCAAATAAATGTTGCCACATGAAATACATCATTACAAACCAGAGGCAAATTTCCAACCTGTCTGGACAACAACTGACGTCCTACAGGAAATCACTAAATTACCCATAAATGCCCAGTTCTCAACAACAATAGCTTCCTGATTTGCAGCCCAACAGATAATAGCTGGCAACTCTGATGCATTGTGGAGTGTGTGTGTGTGTGTGTACGGTGTGTGAGTGTGTGTGTGTGTGTCTGAGTCTGTTTGACTGACAGTCTCTAGTGGTGCAGCGGTACACTGCAGAATCAGCAGGTGACCAAACACATGGACACACACACACACACACACACACACACACACACACACACACACACACACACACACACACACACACACACACACACACACACACACACACACACAGTTAATCAAGAAGAGTTACCACTTATACATCTCCTGCTCTCCACACTCCCAGTCCCTAACGTCATACCTTTACGGTAGCAGGACCCATAGGGCTCTGATCAAAACTAGTGCACTACACAGGACATAGTGTGTCATCTGGGACCAAACTGTTGGAGAAATCAATAAAGGTGAGGGTGAAAAGAGAGGTGATTTACACTACACAGTACTGACTACAATAACTACACAATACTGACTACAATGACTACACAGTACTGACTACAATAACTACACAATACTGACTACACAGTACTGACTACAATGACTACACAATACTGACTACAATGACTACACAGTACTGACTACAATAACTACACAATACTGACTACAATGACTACACAGTACTGACTACACTGACTACACAGTACTGACTACAATAACTACACGATACTGACTACAATGACTACACAATACTGACTACAATAACTACACAATACTGACTACAATGACTATACAATACTGACTACAATAACTATACAATGCTGACTACAATAACGATACATACTGACTACAATAACTATACAATGCTGACTACAATAACTATACAATACTGACTACACAGTACTGACTACAATGACTACACAATACTGACTACAATGACTACACAGTACTGACTACAATAACTACACAATACTGACTACAATGACTACACAGTACTGACTACACTGACTACACAGTACTGACTACAATAACTACACGATACTGACTACAATGACTACACAATACTGACTACAATAACTACACAATACTGACTACAATGACTATACAATACTGACTACAATAACTATACAATGCTGACTACAATAACGATACATACTGACTACAATAACTATACAATGCTGACTACAATAACTATACAATGCTGACTACAATAACTACACAATACTGACTACAATAATGATACATACTGACTACAATAACGATACAATGCTGACTACAATAACCACACAATACTGACTACAATAACTACACAATACTGACTACAATGACTATACAATACTGACTACAATAACTATACAATGCTGACTACAATAACCACACAATACTGACTACAATAACTACACAATACTGACTACAATAACTACACAATACTGACTACAATGACTATACAATACTGACTACAATGACTATACAATACTGACTACAATGACTATACAACACTGACTACAATAACTATACAATACTGAGTACAATAATTACACACAATGACACCTACAGTACAGCAGTATGTCTCTGTCTCACTACAGTACAGCAGTATGTCTCTGTATCTCTCACTACAGTACAGCAGTATGTCTTTGTCTCTCTCACTACAGTACAGCAGTATGTCTCTGTATCTCTCACTACAGTACAGCAGTATGTCTCTGTCTCTCTCACTACAGTACAGCAGTATGTCTCTGTATCTCTCACTACAGTACAGCAGTATGTCTCTGTCTCTCTCACTACAGTACAGCAGTATGTCTCTGTATCTCTCACTACAGTACAGCAGTATGTCTCTGTCTCTGTATCTCTCACTACAGTACAGCAGTATGTCTCTGTCTCTGTATCTCTCACTACAGTACAGCAGTATGTCTCTGTATCTCTCACTACAGTACAGCAGTATGTCTCTGTCTCTCTCACTACAGTACAGCAGTATGTCTCTGTATCTCTCACTACAGTACAGCAGTATGTCTCTGTCTCTGTATCTCTCACTACAGTACAGCAGTATGTCTCTGTCTCTCTCACTACAGTACAGCAGTATGTCTTTGTCTCTCTCACTACAGTACAGCAGTATGTCTCTGTCTCTCTCACTACAGTACAGCAGTATGTCTCTGTCTCTCTCACTACAGTACAGCAGTATGTCTCTGTCTCTGTATCTCTCACTACAGTACAGCAGTATGTCTCTTTCTCTCTCACTACAGTACAGCAGTATGTCTCTGTATCTCTCACTACAGTACAGCAGTATGTCTCTGTCTCTCTCACTACAGTACAGCAGTATGTCTCTGTATCTCTCACTACAGTACAGCAATATGTCTCTGTCTCTGTATCTCTCACTACAGTACAGCAGTATGTCTCTGTCTCACTACAGTACAGCAGTATGTCTCTGTCTCTCTCACTACAGTACAGCAGTATGTCTCTGTCTCTCTCACTACAGTACAGCAGTATGTCTCTGTCTCTCTCACTACAGTACAGCAGTATGTCTCTGTATCTCTCACTACAGTACAGCAGTATGTCTCTGTCCCTCTCAGAGTGGAACAGACATACATGTGTCTGTGTGAATGAGTGTGTGTGTGTGTGTATGTGTTGTCTGTGTGAATGAGTGTGTGTGTATGAAGAGAGGCCACACTCGGCTCACTAAGGAACACCTCGCTCAGCTTGACTCGGTGGCAGAGTGTAGCGCAGTGCACACACACACACACACACACACACACACACACACACACACACACACACACACACACACACCGCGGAGCGAAGTGATGCGTGATGGGAGCTCAACAGAGGGGACCGGAGCCAGCTGGGAATAACTGACACCAGATGACAGTGTGGCTGAGGAGCGTGGGTACAAACACACAGCGTGACAGAGCAAGCCGCCCCCTACCAAAGCTAAAGTGCCTGTTTCCATCCATGTCACCCACCACCCAGGGGATTCTCTCAGTCTCTCAGTTCTGCTCACCTCACACTCAGACTTAGCCCGCGCGTCCCAAATATAGCCCCTATACAGGGCACTACTTTTGACCAGGGCACGTTGGGTAGTGCACTACGTAGGGAATTAGAGTGCTGTTTGTGACGCAGACTCAGGTTGAGAGGCACAAAGGAAATGGGAGCAGAAGATTATCAGAGGATAAACATGAAACCACAGAAGAAGAACAAGACAGAACAGGAGACAGGACTCCAACATGGCTGACTGGCTAGCCTGCCAACACCGATGAATGTCATGGACCTCTGTGTGTGTGTGTATGTGTGTGTGTGTGCCTGCTCTGGTGTGGTGTGTGTGGTGTGTGTGTGTGTGTGTGTGGTGTGGTGTGGTGTGGTGTGGTGTGGTGTGTGTGTGTGTGTATGTGTGTGTGTGTGTGTGTGTGTGTGTGTGTGTGTGTGTGTGTGTGTGTGTGTGTGTGTGTGTGTGTGTGTGTGTGTGTGTGTATGTGTGTGGTGTGTGTGTGTGTGTGTGTGTGTGTGTGTGTCTGCTCTGGTGTGCATCAGGAGAGGCAGCATTAAGCCACAGCGACCAGGGCCATTGGTCCTAAACACAAAAATGAGTCTTGATTGTGAGGATGGTTCTGATAATCAATAGTCTTTCCATTGTGATTGATGACTGATTCTCAATAGTCTTTTCATTGTGATTTGATGACTGATTCTCAATAGTCTTTTCATTGTGATTTGATGACTGATTCTCAATAGTCTTTTCATTGTGATTGATGACTGATTCTCAATAGTCTTTCCATTGTGATTGATGACTGATTCTCAATAGTCTTTTCATTGTGATTTGATGACTGATTCTCAATAGTCTTTTCATTGTGATTTGATGACTGATTCTCAATAGTCTTTTCATTGTGATTTGATGACTGATTCTCAATAGTCTTTTCATTGTGATTTGATGACTGATCCTCAATAGTCTTTTCATTGTGATTTGATGACTGATTCTCAATAGTCTTTTCATTGTGATTTGATGACTGATTCTCAATAGTCTTTCCATTGTGATTGATGACTGATTCTCAATAGTCTTTTCATTGTGATTTGATGACTGATCCTCAATAGTCTTTTCATTGTGATTTGATGACTGATTCTCAATAGTCTTTTCATTGTGATTTGATGACTGATTCTCAATAGTCTTTTCATTGTGATTTGATGACTCTTGTTCGTTCTACACCATCTGGACACATTAATCATAACTCAAACGGAGGCTGAATCCCAAATGGCACCCTATTCCCTATGTTGTGCACTACTTCTGCCCAGGGTCAAACAGTGCACTAAATAGTGGATAGAGTGCCATTTGGGACAAACCCTGAACCCCCCGCCGGCCGACCGACCATGCTTTACACTGCTTAATATGCATCTGTATAGAATACTATAGTGAGAGAGGAGAGAGCACCTCACGGCATCTATCTGTATATAATATTATACTGAGAGTAGAGAGCACCACACAGCATCTATCTGTATATAATATTATACTGAGAGTAGAGAGCACCACACAGCATCTATCTGTATATAATATTATACTGAGAGTAGAGAGCACCACACAGCATCTATCTGTATATAATATTATAGTGAGAGAGTAGAGAGCACCACACAGCATCTATCTGTATATAATATTATACTGAGAGTAGAGAGCACCACACAGCATCTATCTGTATATAATATTATACTGAGAGTAGAGAGCACCACACAGCATCTATCTGTATATAATATTATACTGAGAGTAGAGAGCACCACACAGCATCTATCTGTATATAATATTATACTGAGAGTAGAGAGCACCACACAGCATCTATCTGTATATAATATTATAGTGAGAGAGTAGAGAGCACCTCACAGCATCTATCTGTATATAATATTATACTGAGAGTAGAGAGCACCACACAGCATCTATCTGTATATAATATTATAGTGAGAGAGTAGAGAGCACCTCACAGCATCTATCTGTATATAATATTATAGTGAGAGAGTAGAGAGCACCACACAGCATCTATCTGTATATAATATTATAGTGAGAGAGGAGAGAGCACCTCACAGCATCTATCTGTATATAATATTATACTGAGAGAGGAGAGAGCACCACACAGCATCTATCTGTATATAATATTATAGTGAGAGAGGAGAGAGCACCTCACAGCATCTATCTGTATAGAATATTATAGTGAGAGAGGAGAGAGCACCACACGGCATCTATCTGTATAGAATATTATAGTGAGAGAGTAGAGAGCACCACACAGCATCTATCTGTATATAATATTATAGTGAGAGAGTAGAGAGCACCTCACGGCATCTATCTGTATATAATATTATAGTGAGAGAGTAGAGAGCACCTCACAGCATCTATCTGTATATAATACTATAGTGAGAGAGGAGAGAGCACCACACGGCATTTATCTGTATATAATACTATAGTGAGAGAGGAGAGAGCACCACACGGCATCTATCTGTATATAATATTATAGTGAGAGAGTAGAGAGCACCACACGGCATCTATCTGTATATAATATTATAGTGAGAGAGGAGAGAGCACCTCACAGCATCTATCTGTATATAATACTATAGTGAGAGAGGAGAGAGCACCACACGGCATCTATCTGTATATAATATTATAGTGAGAGAGTAGAGAGCACCACACGGCATCTATCTGTATATAATATTATACTGAGAGAGAGAGCACCACACAGCATCTATCTGTATATAATATTATACTGAGAGAGAGAGCACCACACAGCATCTATCTGTATATAATATTATAGTGAGAGAGTAGAGAGCACCACACGGCATCTATCTGTATATAATATTATAGTGAGAGAGGAGAGAGCACCTCACAGCATCTATCTGTATATAATATTATAGTGAGAGAGTAGAGAGCACCTCACAGCATCTATCTGTATATAATATTATAGTGAGAGAGGAGAGAGCACCTCACAGCATCTATCTGTATATAATATTATAGTGAGAGAGGAGAGAGCACCTCACAGCATCTATCTGTATATAATATTATAGTGAGAGAGGAGAGAGCACCTCACAGCATCTATCTGTATATAATATTATAGTGAGAGAGGAGAGAGCACCTCACAGCATCTATCTGTATATAATATTATAGTGAGAGAGTAGAGAGCACCTCACAGCATCTATCTGTATATAATATTATAGTGAGAGAGGAGAGAGCACCTCACGGCATCAAAGCCTGCGAATGCAGACACACTCATGTAGACTAACACACGCATGCACGCACACGCACACACACGCACACACACACACACACACACGAGAGCAGACGCTAGATTCTAGTTTCAGGGGGCCAATAATGTGAGAGCCCAGAAGTGGCTTATCAGGCACATGGGGACAGGGGGGTTATCAGCATTAACATTTTAACACAACGGGGTGAGGAGGAGGGGTAGAGGAGGAGGGGGAGGGGAGGAGGAGGGGAAAGGAGGAGGATGGGGGAGGAGGTGGGGAGAGGAGGAGGATGGGGGGAGGAGGAGGAGGGGGAGATGAGGAGGATGGGGGAGGAGGGGGAGGGGGAGGAGGACGGGGGAGAGGAGGAGGATGGGGGAGGAGGAGGAGGGGAGGAGGGGGAGGGGAGCAGGAGGAGCGGGAGAGGAGGAGCAGGAGGACGGGGTAGAGGAGGAGGGTGAGGAGGACGGGAAGAGGAGGAGGGGGAGAGGAGGGGGGAGCAGGGGGAGGAGGGGGGTGAGAGGAGGATGAGGAGAGGAGGACGGGGGTGAGAGGAGGATGAGGAGAGGAGGACGGGGGTGAGAGGAGGATGAGGAGAGGAGGACGGGGGTGAGAGAAGGATGAGGAGAGGAGGACGGGGGTGAGAGGAGGGCGGGGGGAGGAGGACGGGGGTGAGAGGAGGGCAGGGGGGAGGAGGACGGGGGTGAGAGGAGGATGAGGAGAGGAGGATGGGGGTGAGAGGAGGATGAGGAGAGGAGGACGGGGGTGAGAGGAGGATGAGGAGAGGAGGACGGGGGTGAGAGGAGGATGAGGAGAGGAGGACGGGGTGAGAGGAGGATGAGGAGAGGAGGACTGGGGTGAGAGGAGGATGAGGAGAGGAGGACGGGGGTGAGAGGAGGATGAGGAGAGGACGGGGAGGAGGACGGGGGTGAGAGGAGGATGAGGAGAGGAGGACGGGGGTGAGAGGAGGACGGGGGTGAGAGGAGGACGGGGGTGAGAGGAGGACGGGGGTGAGAGGAGGGGGGGATGACTTCTCCTCTTTAAAGACGTGCTGTCGTACGTTCACGTGTTTCCCCAACCTGATGTCAGAGCATTTCCTCCTTTTCTGTACGTAAACCCGAGCCAGTCCATTTAGTAGGATATGTTACGTTTCGTACGGTAGGATTTTATCTCATCACCCATTTCGTATGAAATGTTACAAATTACAATTCGTATTATATACTGACGAAAACGCAACAATTTCAATGGTTTCATTGAGTCACAGTTCATATAAGGGATTCATTGTTATTTTTTAAAATTATTTAACCTTTATTTAACTAGACAAGTCAGTTAAGAACAAATTCTTATTTACAATGACGGCCTAGGAATAGTGGGTTAACTGCCTGTTCAGGGGCAGAACGACAGATTTTTACCTTGTCAGCTCGGGGATTCGATCTAGCAACCTTTCAGTTACTAGTCCAACACTCTAAACACTAAGCTACCTGCCGTCCCTACACTCTAACCACTAGGCGACCTGCCGTCCCTACACTCTAACCACTAGGCTACCTGCAGTCCCTACACTCTAACCACTAGGCTACCTGCCGCCCCTACACTCTAACCACTAGGCTACCTGCCGTCCCAATCAGTCAATTGAAATACATTTATTAGCCAGGCCCAGCCAATAAGCATGAGTTTTTCCCCCACAAAAGGGCTTATTACAGACAGAAATACTCCGGCGGCTTATGGTAGAGAAATTAACAATAAATTCTCTGGAAAGAGCTCTGGTGAAAATTCCTGCAGTCAGCATGCCAATTGCACTCTCCCTCAAAACTTGAGACATCCGTGGTACTGTGTTCTATGACAAAACGGCACAATTTAAAAGTAGCCTTTTATTGTCCCCAGGACAAGGTGCACCTGTGTAATGATCATGCTGTTTAAAAAGCTTCTTGATGTGCCACACCTGTCATGACGTTGCCCTCTTTGAGTACAGCGAGCACCATCCCCCGCTCTCTCTGCTTCTACAACCAGACTGCTGTGGTCAGAGGTCATAAATTCCTGAGAAGACCGCATGGACACACAGTATTAGAGAAGAAGGTAAACTGTCACAGAGGACAAAGGAAATCCTTCCACCCTCACAGAACTTGAGGTACGAACACATTTCATGTTCCAGAGAAAAGTGTAAAAGATCGGTGAAGAATCCAGCTACGAACTGGTCCGTTTGTCACAACTTGGGGAAGCTCATGGGAGACGGTGTGGCCACATTACCATAACGCTGTTTATATAATAGCGTCAGATATGAGGTTTACATCTAATTGTTGTATAAGATGAATGAGTGAGTACGATACTGTTTGTATAATGGTGTAATATGATGTTGGACTGTTTAATGAAGAAAAATACAATTCCATTTTGATTTGAACTAAATCAGAGGACCGCCCCTGAGCCCAGTTAGGGTCAGACATCCTGGACCGCCCCTGAGCCCAGTTAGGGTCAGACATCCTGGGACAGCCCCTGAGCCCAGTTAGGGTCAGACATCCTGGACCGCCCCTGAGCCCAGTTAGGGTCATACATCCTGGACCGCCCCTGAGCCCAGTTAGGGTCAGACATCCTGGACCGCCCCTGAGCCCAGTTAGGGTCAGACATCCTGGACCGCCCCTGAGCCCAGTTAGGGTCAGACATCCTGGACCGCCCCTGAGCCCAGTTAGGGTCAGACATCCTGGACCGCCCCTGAGCCCAGTTAGGGTCAGACATCCTGGGACAGCCCCTGAGCCCAGTTAGGGTCAGACATCCTGGACCGCCCCTGAGCCCAGTTAGGGTCAGACATCCTGGACCGCCCCTGAGCCCAGTTAGGGTCAGACATCCTGGACCGCCCCTGAGCCCAGTTAGGGTCAGACATCCTGGACCGCCCCTGAGCCCAGTTAGGGTCAGACATCCTGGACCGCCCCTGAGCCCAGTTAGGGTCAGACATCCTGGACCGCCCCTGAGCCCAGTTAGGGTCAGACATCCTGGACCGCCCCTGAGCCCAGTTAGGGTCAGGCCTCCTGGACCGTCCCTGAGCCCAGTTAGGGTCAGACATCCTGGGACAGCCCCTGAGCCCAGTTAGGGTCAGACATCCTGGGACAGCCCCTGAGCCCAGTTAGGGTCAGACATCCTGGACCGCCCCTGAGCCCAGTTAGGGTCAGGCCTCCTGGACCGTCCCTGAACCCAGTTAGGGTCAGACATCCTGGACCGCCCCTGAACCCAGTTAGGGTCAGACATCCTGGACCGCCCCTGAGCCCAGTTAGGGTCAGACATCCTGGGACAGCCCCTGAGCCCAGTTAGGGTCAGACATCCTGGACCGCCCCTGAGCCCAGTTAGGGTCAGACATCCTGGGACAGCCCCTGAGCCCAGTTAGGGTCAG
Source organism: Oncorhynchus mykiss (assembly GCF_057628025.1). NCBI lineage: Eukaryota > Metazoa > Chordata > Actinopteri > Salmoniformes > Salmonidae > Oncorhynchus > Oncorhynchus mykiss. The sequence continues at coordinate 3,950,962 of NC_143023.1, forward strand.
ACATCCTGGGACAGCCCCTGAGCCCAGTTAGGGTCAGACATCCTGGACCGCCCCTGAGCCCAGTTAGGGTCAGGCCTCCTGGACCGCCCGTGAGCCCAGTTAGGGTCAGACATCCTGGACCGCCCCTGAGCCCAGTTAGGGTCAGGCCTCCTGGACCGCCCCTGAGCCCAGTTAGGGTCAGACATCCTGGACCGCCCCTGAGCCCAGTTAGGGCCAGACATCCTGGACCGCCCAGTTAGGGTCAGACATCCTGGACCGCCCCTGAGCCCAGTTAGGGTCAGACATCCTGGACCGCCCCTGAGCCCAGTTAGGGTCAGACATCCTGGACCGCCCAGTTAGGGTCAGACATCCTGGACCGCCCCTGAGCCCAGTTAGGGTCAGACATCCTGGACCGCCCCTGAGCCCAGTTAGGGTCAGACATCCTGGACCGCCCCTGAGCCCAGTTAGGGTCAGACATCCTGGACCGCCCCTGAGCCCAGTTAGGGTCAGACATCCTGGACCGCCCCTGAGCCCAGTTAGGGTCAGACATCCTGGACCGCCCAGTTAGGGTCAGACATCCTGGACCGCCCCTGAGCCCAGTTAGGGTCAGACATCCTGGACCGCCCCTGAGCCCAGTTAGGGTCAGACATCCTGGACCGCCCCTGAGCCCAGTTAGGGTCAGGCCTCCTGGACCGCCCGTGAGCCCAGTTAGGGTCAGACATCCTGGACCGCCCCTGAGCCCAGTTAGGGTCAGACATCCTGGACCGCCCCTGAGCCCAGTTAGGGTCAGACATCCTGGGACAGCCCCTGAGCCCAGTTAGGGTCAGGCCTCCTGGACCGCCCCTGAGCCCAGTTAGGGTCAGACATCCTGGACCGCCCCTGAGCCCAGTTAGGGCCAGACATCCTGGACCGCCCAGTTAGGGTCAGACATCCTGGACCGCCCCTGAGCCCAGTTAGGGTCAGACATCCTGGACCGCCCCTGAGCCCAGTTAGGGTCAGACATCCTGGACCGCCCCTGAGCCCAGTTAGGGTCAGACATCCTGGACCGCCCAGTTAGGGTCAGACATCCTGGACCGCCCCTGAGCCCAGTTAGGGTCAGACATCCTGGACCGCCCCTGAGCCCAGTTAGGGTCAGACATCCTGGACCGCCCCTGAGCCCAGTTAGGGTCAGACATCCTGGACCGCCCCTGAGCCCAGTTAGGGTCAGACATCCTGGACCGCCCCTGAGCCCAGTTAGGGTCAGACATCCTGGACCGCCCAGTTAGGGTCAGACATCCTGGACCGCCCCTGAGCCCAGTTAGGGTCAGACATCCTGGACCGCCCCTGAGCCCAGTTAGGGTCAGACATCCTGGACCGCCCCTGAGCCCAGTTAGGGTCAGACATCCTGGACCGCCCCTGAGCCCAGTTAGGGTCAGACATCCTGGACCGCCCCTGAGCCCAGTTAGGGCCAGACATCCTGGACCGTCCCTGAGCCCAGTTAGGCTCAGACATCCTGGACCGCCCCTGAGCCCAGTTAGGGTCAGGCCTCCTGGACCGCCCCTGAGCCCAGTTAGGGTCAGGCCTCCTGGACCGCCCCAGAGCCCAGTTAGGGTCAGACATCCTGGACCGCCCCTGAGCCCAGTTAGGGTCAGACATCCTGGACCGCCCCTGAGCCCAGTTAGGGTCAGGCCTCCTGGACCGCCCCTGAGCCCAGTTAGGGTCAGACATCCTGGACCGCCCCTGAGCGCAGTTAGGGTCAGACATCCTGGACCGCCCCTGAGCCCAGTTAGGGTCAGACATCCTGGACCGCCCCCGAGCCCCGTTAGGGTCAGACATCCTGGACCGCCCCTGAGCTCGGTTAGGGTCAGGCCTCCTGGACCGCCCCTGAGCCCAGTTAGGGTCAGACATCCTGGACCGCCCCTGAGCCCAGTTAGGTTCAGGCCTCCTGGACCGCCCCTGAGCCCAGTTAGGGTCAGACATCCTGGACCGCCCCTGAGCCCAGTTAGGGTCAGGCCTCCTAGACTGCCCCTGAGCCCAGTTAGGGTCAGACATCCTGGACCGCCCCTGAGCTCAGTTAGGGTCAGACATCCTGGGACAGCCCTCTTCTGCCATTCCGAATAAAACACAACTTTGAGAAATTATCACCAGACCATGTTTCTCTCCATTAGGGGAGGACTACGGTTGTCGACCAAGCTTACCTCAATTACGAGAGGCCTAAAGGTGTAGACCATTGCTGAATCTTTTTAACCACGTGGTTAATGTTCCGCCCACTAGGGGCACATTCTGTCATTTCATGTAACCACATTTACTGTTTGTTTATGCATTTCTGTGAATTACTTATTTAGTAATAAATAAATGATTTAAGACAATTGATGTATGGATGACTCATAGTGAAGACTGGGTTCGGGCAGATAACCAACAATTTACGATGTTTGGAACGAGACTAACGTGAGGTAAAATAAATTAATCATTAATCAGAAGACTATTGATCAGATATGAAAATATCTGAAAGGTTATATTGGGAAATTATATACCTTTGTAATCTGAATACCTTCCTTGGTGCCCCCTATTGCCTAGTTAATCACAGTTACACGATTAATTAGTTTGATCGCGTTATACTAATTACAAGGAATCTTTTGATGAAACGATGTCTTCAATTGAATGATGGTAAAGACACGAAGAAATGCTCACTAACAGGGATGAAACAAATTTGTGCTCAAAGTTTGAAAGAAATAAGCTTTTTTTTCCAGTTCATAAAACACTTCACAGGTTACATTTATATTATTGGTTTAATATGTTACGAATTTGCAAAACGTATAATATATAACGAATTCTAGCTAGGTGGCTAATGTTAGCTAGATGACTAACGTTAGCTAGGCTAAGGGTTAGGTTAAAGGGTTAAGGGTTAAGGTTAGTAAGAAAGGGCTAGCTAGCATGCTAAGTAGTTGAAAAGTTGCTAATTAGCCAAAACGCTAAAGTGTTCCATGATGAGATTGGAACTCGCAACTTTGGGTTTCTAGATGTTCGCATTATACGTCCACCCATCCACCCTACTTTCATTTTTGCTTTAAGTAACCATCCGCCTTATGTAGCGCCATACCAAACGTAACATATCATACTAATTTGAGTGTCCCCAGATTTACGTTTACTATGTGACGTATAGTTTATGAGATCAGGTTGGTTACCCCAGATACAAAAAGTGTTGTTTACAATAGCGTGTTAATTGTGCAAACATCGTTCCCTACAACAAAGCTCTTCCCTCTGTTAAAACACACAATACTTCCTGTATACTTGGAGTAAGACTTCAGGGAGGGACTTTAGAGAGAGAGAGAGAGAAAGAGAGAGAGAGAGAGAGAGAGAAAGAGAGTGAGAGAGCGAGCGAGCGAGACAGAGAGAGAAACATGTGAGAGCAAACAACAAAACAACAACTGGGGCTCAGTCACGATGAAGAAGAGAAGACTGAAGAAACATCTGCTTTGAAATCCATCTTCTCTGTCTTCTCTGCCAGGGGGATTAGTGTGGATTACACATACACAGGATCAAACAGGCATTCTGCTCCATGTACGCATCAGTCCAAACACCATCAAACAGCCCTTCTGCTATATGTTTTCATTCAAGGCCTTTTATCAGCCTATACAGGGCCTGTCTATACGGTTAGGTCCAGGTACACCCGGCACATCAAAAGGCCCAGACAATAACAGGTTTAAAACCGATCATACCTAGTAATCCATCAGATTAGGGGGTGGATTTATAACGATTCAAAGAAGCTGTATTTCTACTAGAGATAACATCATCATCTCATTCAGGTATACTTCTTATTGAACACATAACAAAAAAACCTCTAGCATTAATTACCTAACAAATTAACAAATCACTAAACTCTCTCTCTCTCTTATAACTCATATTTTCCATTTCACACAAAAAACAAACATTGTCCTGTTAGGTCAAGCCTTGGTTGTTCCTACTCAACCCAGAGGGGACTGGGAGGGAGCTCCATGTCGTTCCTACTCAACCCAGAGGGGACTGGGAGGGAGCTCAATGATGTTCCTATTCAACAGACAGGCACATCATCTACCAGGTGAAACATGTGTCTCTTGAATTACAACGAGACCCAGGGTGCTGTGCCCATCACCATGGTGTTGCCACGGCATCCGCAGCACCCGCACACTGGGACAGCTGGGGGCCAGGAGACCATGCTGAAACCTTTCCAGCACCCCACTACGTACTGACCGGGAGAGAGACTGTGTGAACAGCACCCCACTACGTACTGACCGGGAGAGAGACTGTGTGAACAGCACCCTACTACGTACTGACCGGGAGAGAGACCGTGTGAACAGCACCCTACTACGTACTGACCGACTGACCGGGAGAGAGACCGTGTGAACAGCACCCAACTACGTACTGACCGGGAGAGAGACTGTGTGAACAGCACCCCACTACGTACTGACCGGGAGAGAGACTGTGTGAACAGCACCCTACTACGTACTGACCGGGAGAGAGACCGTGTGAACAGCACCCCACTACGTACTGACCGGGAGAGAGACCGTGTGAACAGCACCCCACTACGTACTGACCGGGAGAGAGACTGTGTGAACAGCACCCCACTACATACATCCTGTAGTCCATTCAACAGAACACTACATCAGGTATCAATACATCCTGTAGTCCATTCAACAGAACACTACATCAGGTATCAATACATCCTGTAGTCCATTCAACAGAACACTACATCAGGTATCAATACATCCTGTAGTCCATTCAACAGAACACTACATAAGGTATCAATACATCCTGTAGTCCATTCAACAGAACACTACATCAGGTATCAATACATCCTGTAGTCCATTCAACAGAACACTACATCAGGTATCAATACATCCTGTAGTCCATTCAGCAGAACACTACATCAGGTATCAATACATCCTGTAGTCCATTCAACAGAACACTACATCAGGTATCAATACATCCTGTAGTCCATTCAGCAGAACACTACATCAGGTATCAATACATCCTGTAGTCCATTCAACAGAACACTACATCAGGTATCAATACATCCTGTAGTCCATTCAACAGAACACTACATAAGGTATCAATACATCCTGTAGTCCATTCAACAGAACATTACATCACGTATCAATACATCCCAGGCCTCTCTGATAGGCTGAGCGATCCGCTCCAGGTAAACCTGAGCAGCCGGGGAGGAAGTGAACACGTAGCACTTGGTCCCTTTGTTGTGTTAGTCTTGTCTATCAGTGGGTGGTTTGGACAGGGACTGACTGAACAGCAAACACACTGGAGCAGGACGCTGCCTGACAAATGGCTAAGAGACTATATACAGCAACGGGACAGAACACGGTGTGTGTGTGTGTGTGTGTGTGTGTGTGTGTGTGTGTGTGTGTGTGTGCAGCTGGCTGGTAGAAGTCATGCTAATAAGACTGGTCCCAGACGGACAGCACTTTCACAGCCAGGATTTATTATAAAAGACCACAGCTCTAGTGTGTGTATGTGTGTGTATGTGTGGTTTGTGTGTGTGTGTGGTTTGTGTTTGCCAGCAGCCTCCAGACTGACTGTCTCAGGTGAGTTGTAGCTTGGCTGCTCTCTGCTACTGGTTGATTAGCAGACAGTCTATTAAGACAAATTCCCTGATCACTGCTACATCGCCCATTCAACTACCACCCAACAACTAGCCAACTACCACCCAACAACCACCCAACTACCACTCAACAACCACCCAACAACCACCCAACTACTAGCCAACAACCACCCAACAACCACCCAACTACCACTCAACTACTAGCCAACAACCACCCAACTACCACTCAACTACCACCCAACAACCACCCAACTACCACTCAACTACCACCCAACAACCACCCAACTACTAGCCAACAACCACCCAACTACCACCCAACTACTAGCCAACAACCACCCAACTACCACTCAACTACCACCCAACAACCACCCAACTACTAGCCAACAACCACCCAACAACCACCCAACTACTAGCCAACAACCACCCAACTACCACTCAACTACTAGCCAACTACCACTCAACTACCACCCAACTACCACCCAACAACCACCCAACTACCACTCAACTACCACCCAACAACCACCCAACTACCACCCAACAACCACCCAACTACCACTCAACTACCACCCAACTACTAGCCAACAACCACCCAACAACCACTCAACTACCACTCAACTACCACCCAACTACCACTCAACTACCACCCAACTACCACCCAACTACCACCCAACTACCACTCAACTACCACCCAACAACTAGCCAACAGGATGTATTGATACAACTAGCCAACAACCACCCAACAACTAGCCAAAAACTACCCAACAACCAACCAACAACTAAACAACTACCATTCAGATCTATGTCGGCCAACAGGGAAGTAACATCAGCTCTACGTCGGCCAACGGGGAAGTAACAGCAGCTCTACATCGGCCAACGGGGAAGTAACAGCAACTCTACGTCGGCCAACGGGGAAGTAACAGCAGCTCTACGTCGGCCAACGGGGAAGTAATAGCAGCTCTACGTCGGCCAACGGGGAAGTAACAGCAGCTTTCCACCTTGTACATTTATTTTTTTAAATTTTTTACAAATTTATTTGACCCCCTTTTTCTCCCCAATTTCGTGCTATCCAATTGTTAGTAGCTACTATCTTGTCTCATCGCTACAACTCCCGTACGGGCTCGGGAGAGACGAAGGTTGAAAGTCATGCGTCCTCCGATACACAACCCAACCAAGCCGCACTGCTTCTTAACACAGCGTGCATCCAACCCGGAAGCCAGCCGCACCGATGACCGGAGGAAACACTGTGCACCTGGCAACCTTGGTTAGCGCGCACTGCGCCCGGCCCGCCACAGGAGTCGCTGGTGCGCGATGAGACAAGGATATCCCTACCGGCCACACCCTCCCTAACCCGGACGACGCTAGGCCAATTGTGCGTCGCCCCACGGACCTCCCGGTCGCGGCCGGTTACAACAGAGCCTGGGCGAGAACCCAGGGACTCTGATGGCACAGCTGGCGCTGCAGTACAGCGCCCTTAACCACTGCGCCACCCGGGAGGCCCTCCTTGTACATTTATACTGGACAAAATCCATTTGTAAAAACCTCCAGGGAACGAACCAAACCCCACTACTAATGTTATTGTAATTCTCCGCTGCTCTACGACGACCATAAAAATGATGTGCACCACAACACCATGGGAGATGTGTTTTAGGTGCTGCTCCACGACAACCATAAAAGTGATGTGCACCACAACACCATTAGAGATGTGTTTTAGGTGCTGCTCTAATCTGTGGCTACATTAACCCATGCCAGCGGCCCAAATGGAACCCTATATCCCCTTATCTAGTGCACTACTTTCGACCAGGTCCCATAGGGGTAAGTGCACTATACCGGGAATAAGGGTGCCATTTTGGGGAAAAACGTCTCATAAATTGCCAAGGACGAACACGGTGAGTAATCAACTTGTCCATGTTTATCTAATGTGGCAGACAGATATATAACAGTCGTCTAAACAACGGGGCTGATTGGGTGAAGCAGTCGACTCTTATTTACACTGATGTGTCCTTAAGCCTGGCATTATGAGGCATGTAAGCAATAATGTCCGGAGACAAACCCCTCTATTTCATGTAATTACCCCAGTAACAGAGGGGCCCGGGGTGTGTGTGTGTGTAACAGAGGGGCCCGGGGTGTGTGTGTGTGTGTGTAACAGAGGGAGGCTACGAGGAACAGGGAGAGGACATTATTAAAACTATTCAGATCTGTGTGTAATCTGTGCTTTATGACATGCTAATTTCAATCAACAGACCCACTGTGGGCACTGGCCATGTAAGGAAGGGCCTCATGATGATGTTAGCCTCTTTAAAAACTAAAATCAGAGAGACTTTACATTTACTGAGTATTACATTCAGAGACTTTACATTTAGTGACTATCACATTCAGAGACTTTACATTTAGTGAGTATTACATTTAGTGAGTATTACATTGAGAGACTTTACATTTAGTGACTATCACATTCAGAGACTTTACATTTAGTGAGTATTACATTGAGAGACTTTACATTTAGTGAGTATTACATTTAGAGACTTTACATTTAGTGAGTATTACATTTAGAGACTTTACATTTACTGAGTATTACATTTAGGGACTATTACATTTAGTGAGTATTACATTCAGAGACTTTACATTTAGTGACTATCACATTCAGAGACTTTACATTTAGTGAGTATTACATTGAGAGACTTTACATTTAGTGAGTATTACATTTAGAGACTTTACATTTAGTGAGTATTACATTTAGAGACTTTACATTTACTGAGTATTACATTTAGAGACTTTACATTTAGTGAGTATTACATTTAGAGACTTTACATTTAGTGAGTATTACATTTAGAGACTTTACATTTAGTGAGTATTACATTTAGAGACTTTACATTTAGTGAGTATTACATTGAGAGACTTTACATTTAGTGAGTATTACATTTAGAGACTTTACATTTAGTGAGTATTACATTTAGATACTTTACATTTAGTGAGTATTACATTTAGTGAGTATTACATTTAGAGACTTTACATTTACTGAGTATTACATTGAGAGACTTTACATTTAGTGAGTATTACATTGAGAGACTTTACATTTAGTGAGTATTACATTCAGAGACTTTACATTTAGTGAGTATTACATTTAGAGACTTTACATTTAGTGAGTATTACATTTAGAGACTTTACATTTAGTGAGTATTACATTTAGTGAGTATTACATTGAGAGACTTTACATTTACTGAGTATTACATTGAGAGACTTTACATTTAGTGAGTATTACATTCAGAGACTTTACATTTAGAGACTTTACATTTACTGAGTATTACATTCAGAGACTTTACATTTAGTGAGTATTACATTCAGAGACTTTACATTTAGTGAGTATTACATTCAGAGACTTTACATTTAGTGAGTATTACGTTCAGAGACTTTACATTTAGGGAGTATTACATTTACTGAGTATTACATTCAGAGACTTTACATTTACTGAGTATTACATTCAGAGACTTTACATTTACTGAGTATTACATTTGTGAGCATTACAATTAGTGAGTATTACATTTACTGAGTATTACATTGAGATACTTTACATTTAGTGACTATTACATTCAGACTAGAGAGACAAGAATCCACGAGTCACACAGGAAGTAACATTTGGAAGTAACAAATTGACAAAATGGCAACTCTTAAAGAGGGACAAATCCCTGTCACAACAGATGTGTGGAGAAAGACAGATAAATGCTGTTAACACAAAGCAGAATACAGCAGTTTCCAGGGACCTGACAGACCAAATCCCTGACTGAGGCTTTAACATGTTTCTTCACTTCCACACACACACACACACGCACTTTACAAAACACCTCTGTCTCCGTTTCCACACACTCTCCCGGAACTGTGTGTGTGTGTTTGTGGGCTTGCGTCCGTGTGTGTGTGTATGTACACATGTTTGTGTGTGTGTGTTTGTGCGCTTGCGTCCGTTTGTTTGTGGGCTTGCGTCCGTGTGTATGTACACGTGTGTGTGTGTGTGTGTGCGGGCGGTAAAAATGTGTGTGTGGGAGGAAGACATGTCATTCCAGAGGATGTGTGAGCTTCCTTCCTTTCTGTTCATTAAGACCGTAGGAGAGAAGCTGCAGGAGATTTCACCACAGAGTTAAACACGAACAGAAAACCTCCACGCAGGTCAAACTGATTAAGACTGTTGAAGAGAATGACGGCGACGGACAGATTTAAATTCTAGACGGTGATTTAATTTAGTTGGGAGAGAGAACTAAGAGTTGAGTCTGACAATCAGGCAACCATCAGTCAAGAACCTGCTTCATTAAAACATCCTGAACTCTACATCTCCTGTCTCAATAAAGTTAGGATATCACGTACGTCTCAATAAAGTTATGATATCACGTATGTCTCAATAAAGTTAGGATATCACGTACGTCTCAATAAAGTTAGGATATCACGTACGTCTCAATAAAGTTAGGATATCACGTACGTCTCAATAAAGTTAGGATATCACGTACGTCTCAATAAAGTTAGGATATCACGTAGTGCACAAAGCCCTCTCAACACCTCGTCAGTCTCCAGTCTGTCTCCTCTCTCCATCTCCAGTCAGTCTCCTCTCTCTATCTCCAGTAAGTCACCTCTCTCTATCTCCTGTCAGTCTCCTCTCTCTATCTCCTGTCAGTCTCCTCTCTCTATCTCCTGTCAGTCTCCTCTCTCTATCTCCTGTCAGTCTCCTCTCTCTATCTCCTGTCAGTCTCCTCTCTCTATCTCCTGTCAGTCTCCTCTCTCCATCTCCTGTCAGTCTCCTCTCTCCAGTCAGTCTCCTCTCTCCAGTCAGTCTCCTCTCTCCAGTCAGTCTCCTCTCTCCATCTCCAGTCAGTCTCCTCTCTCCAGTCAGTCTCCTCTCTCCATCTCCAGTCAGTCTCCAGTCAGTCTCCTCTCTCCATCTCCAGTCAGTCTCCTCTCTCCATCTCCTGTCAGTCTCCTCTCTCCAGTCAGTCTCCTCTCTCCAGTCAGTCTCCTCTCTCCAGTCAGTCTCCTCTCTCCATCTCCAGTCAGTCTCCTCTCTCCATCTCCAGTCAGTCTCCTCTCTCCATCTCCTGTCAGTCTCCTCTCTCCATCTCCAGTCAGTCTCCTCTCTCCATCTCCTGTCAGTCTCCATCTCCTGTCAGTCTCCTCTCTCCAGTCAGTCTCCTCTCTCTATCTCCAGTCAGTCTCCTCTCTCTATCTCCAGTCAGTCTTCTCTCTATCTCCAGTCAGTCTTCTCTCTATCTCCAGTCAGTCTCCTCTCTCCATCTCCTGTCAGTCTCCTCTCTCCATCAGACTCCTCTCTCCATCTCCTGTCAGTCTCCTCTCTCCTGTCAGTCTCCTCTCTCCATGTCTAGTCAGTCTCCTCTCTCCTGTCAGTGTCCTCTCTCCATGTCCAGTCAGTCTCCTCTCTCTATCTCCAGCCGGTCTCCTCTTTCTATCTCCTGTCAGTCTCCTCCCTCCATCTCCTGTGAGTCTCCTCTCTCCATCTCCTGTCAGTCTCCTCTCTCCATCACCTGTCAGTCTCCTCTCTCCATCTCCAGTCAGTCTCCTCTCTCCATCTCCAGTCTGTCTCCTCTCTCCATCTCCAGTCTGTCTCCTCTCTCCATTTCCTCTCTCCATCTCCAGTCTGTCTCTTCTCTCCATCTCCTATCAGTCTCCTTTCTCTACCTCCTGTCAGTCTCCTCTCTCCATCTCCAGTCAGTCTCCTCTCTCCATCTCCAGTCAGTCTCCTCTCTCCATCTCCAGTCAGTCTCCTCTCTCCATCTCCAGTCAGTCTCCTCTCTCCATCTCCAGTCAGTCTCCTCTCTCCATCTCCAGTCTGTCTCCTCTCTCCATTTCCTCTCTCCATCTCCAGTCTGTCTCCTCTCTCCATCTCCTATCAGTCTCCTTTCTCTACCTCCTGTCAGTCTCCTCTCTCCATCTCCAGTCAGTCTCCTCTCTCTACCTCCTGTCAGTCTCCTCTCTCTACCTCCTGTCAGTCTCCTCAAACGCATGAGCCTCATCTCCACTTAACCCCATCACTTTTAATTAAATGGTCTTTCAATTAAGAGTTTGTTATAAATTAAATGTATTATATTATATAACCTGTGTTCTGAATCTATAAACTGGGGCCTGTTCAGAAGAGAGCAACACTAAAGGCTGTTCAGGTAGAAATGTACTGTGTAGAACAGTTATGATTGTTAGGCACATAGAATAAGCCGATCATGTCAGCCCCATTCATCACATTTCTATCTGAATCTATTCAGTGTCACCACACTGAAGTCACCGTATCGGTCTTTAGTGTCTCGTCTTCAGTGGACCTGAAGTGTCTCTGATGTTCATTCACACAGAAAATCCTCTTCAGGCTTTCAGAGACACCGTAATCACCAGTCCTCTCCAGTCAGTTAGACCATGGTAATGCTGCTAATCACCAGTCCTCTCCAGTCAGTTAGACCATGGTAATGCTGCTAATCACCCCAGGAAGAGTAGCTGCTGCCTTGGCAGGAACTAATGTGGATCCATAATAAACCCCAGGAAGAGTAGCTGCTGCCTTGACAGGAACTAATGGGGATCCATAATAAACCCCCAGGAAGAGTAGCTGCTGTCTTGACAGGAACTAATGGGGATCCATAATAAACCCCAGGAAGAGTAGCTGGCTGCCTTGACAGGAACTAATGGGGATCCTTAATAAACCCCAGGAAGAGTAGCTGCTGCCTTGGCAGGAACTAATGGGGATCCATAATAAACCCCAGGAAGAGTAGCTGCTGCCTTGGCAGGAACTAATGGGGATCCATAATAAACCCCAGGAAGAGTAGCTGCTGCCTTGACAGGAACTAATGGGGATCCTTAATAAACCCCAGGAAGAGTAGCTGGCTGCCTTGACAGGAACTAATGGGGATCCATAATAAACCCCAGGAAGAGTAGCTGCTGCCTTGACAGGAACTAATGAGGATCCATAATAAACCCCAGGAAGAGTAGCTGCTGTCTTGGCAGGAACTAATGGGGATCCATAATAAACCCCATGAAGAGTAGCTGCTGCCTTGGCAGGAACTAATGGGGATCCATAACAAATACAGGAGAAAATATTCTGCTGGCCGGCTCTCCAGGAACCATCACATCAGCCTGAAGACAGACTGGACAAACTCCTGTTTCTAGAAATTCATTCTAAAACTGAATACATAAAGACACTAATAAGTCTTTATTTTTTGTTTAATTTGTATTTAATTCTAAGTAAGTCACAGCCTATACGTGCAACGTATAGACAACAATGATTTAATACAACCAAAATGTTGTTTAAATGCTGAGCTCTTTACGTTCCTACCAGACTACTGCGTCGAACTCTCAAATGATTCACAGTGTATTTCCATTGGGACTCTACTCACATCCTCAGTATGGGACCAAATGATTCACAGTGTATTTCCTTTGTTCCATGAGATGGGACTCTACTCACATCCTCTGTATGAGACCAAATGATTCACAGTGTATTTCCATTGGGACTCTACTCACATCCCCTGTATGAGACCAAATGATTCACAGTGTATTTCCATTGGGCCTCTACTCACATCCTCTGTATGAGACCAAATGATTCACAGTGTATTTCCATTGGGACTCTACTCACATCCTCTGTATGAGACCAAATGATTCACAGTGTATTTCCATTGGGACTCTACTCACATCCTCTGTATGAGACCAAATTATTCACAGTGTATTTCCATTGGGACTCTACTCACATCCTCTGTATGAGACCAAATGATTCACAGTGTATTTCCATTGGGACTCCACTCACATCCTCTGTATGAGACCAAATTATTCACAGTGTATTTCCATTGGGACTCTACTCACATCCTCAGTATGGGACCAAATGATTCACAGTGTATTTCCATTGGGACTCTACTCACATCCTCTGTATGAGACCAAATGATTCACAGTGTATTTCCATTGGGACTCCACTCACATCCTCTGTATGAGACCAAATGATTCACAGTGTATTTCCATTGGGCCTCCACTCACATCCTCTGTATGGGACCAAATGATTCACAGTGTATTTCCATTGGGACTCTACTCACATCCTCTGTATGGGACCAAATGATTCACAGTGTATTTCCATTGGGACTCTACTCACATCCTCTGTATGAGACCAAATGATTCACTCTGCACACCATATACTGGAAACAAGGACACCATAGGAATGGACACTTATAGGGATGGACACCATAGGAATGGACACCATAGGGATGGACACCATGGGGATGGACACCATAGGAATGGACACCATGGGAATGGACACCATGGGAATGGACACCATGGGAATGGACACTTATAGGGATGGACACCATAGGGATGGACACCATGGGGATGGACACCATAGGGATGGACACCATAGGGATGGACACCATGGGGATGGACACCATGGGAATGGACACTTATAGGGATGGACACCATAGGGATGGACACCATGGGGATGGACACCATAGGGATGGACACCATAGGGATGGACACCATAGGGATGGACACTTATAGGGATGGACACCATAGGAATGGACACCATAGAGATGGACACCACAGGGATGGACACCATATGAATGGACACTCATAGGGATGGACACCATAGGGATGGACACCATAGGAATGGACACCATAGGAATGGACACCATAGGGATGGACACCATAGGAATGGACACCATATGGATGGACACCATAGAGATGGACACCACAGGGATGGACACCATAGGGATGGACACCATGGGAATGGACACTTATAGGGATGGACACCATAGGGATGGACACCATGGGGATGGACACCATAGGGATGGACACCATAGGGATGGACACTTATAGGGATGGACACCATAGGAATGGACACCATGGGAATGGACACTTATAGGGATGGACACCATAGGGATGGACACTTATAGGGATGGACACCATAGGAATGGACACCATAGGGAAGGACACCATAGAGATGGACACCACAGGGATGGACACCATATGAATGGACACTCATAGGGATGGACACCATAGAGATGGACACCACAGAGATGGACACCATAGGGATGGACACCATAGGGATGGACACCATAGAGATGGACACCATAGGGATGGACACCATAGAGATGGACACCACAGGGATGGACACCATAGGGATGGACACCATAGGGATGGACACCATAGAGATGGACACCACAGGGATGGACACCATAGGAATGGACACCATAGGGATGGACACCATAGGAATGGACACCATAGGGATGGACACCATAGGAATGGACACCATAGAGATGGACACCACAGGGATGGACACCACAGGGATGGACACCATAGGGATGGACACCATAGGGATGGACACCATATAGATGGACACCACAGGGATGGACACCATAGGAATGGACACCATAGGGATGGACACCATAGAGATGGACACCATATGAATGGACACTCATAGGGATGGACACCATAGAGATGGACACCACAGGGATGGACACCATCAAACAACCAGAACATCCCCCTCTCAGGCTTTGAGGAAGGAGAAAGGCGAGAGTTGGCAATATACCATGAACATCTGAAAAACTCCCGCCTGCACAATCCCTCAGAAAGGTGAATGAAACGAAGGGATTGAAGTGAATGACGTCTCACCTTGTGGTGGTAGGGGTTATAGGAGTGGAACAGGGTCGACAGCTCTTTGGTCCGTTGTTTTTTCTGTGGAGAGAGAAGTAAAGATTTTTGTTGTTATTTTCAGACAGAAAGAGAAGTCACAGTAGTCGAGCTGAATGGATTAGAAATATGACATATTATCAGCCCACAAGATTAAGAGACAAATCTACCCCGTTTATTCCCATAATAACGGCATAATAACTCCATATGTCCTTATTCCCATAATAACTCCATATGTCCTTATTCCCATAATAACTCCATATGTCCTTGTCCTTATTCCCATAATAACTGCATAATAACTCCATATGTCCTTGTCCTTATTTCTATAATAACTCCATATGTCCTTATTCCCATAATAACTCCATATGTCCTCATCCTTATTTCCATAATAACTCCATATGTCCTCGTCCTTATTCCCATAATAACTCCATATATCCTTATTCCTATTATAACTCCATATGTCCTCATCCTTATTCCCATAATAACTCCATATGTCCTCGTCCTTATTCCTATAATAACTCCATATGTCCTTATTCCTATTATAACTCCATATGTCCTCATCCTTATTCCCATAATAACTCCATATGTCCTTATTCCTATAATAACTCCATATGTCCTTATTCCCATAATAACTCCATATGTCCTCGTCCTTATTCCCATAATAACTCCATATGTCCTCGTCCTTATTCCCATAATAACTCCATATGTCCTCGTCCTTATTCCCATAATAACTCCATATGTCCTCGTCCTTATTCCCATAATAACTCCATATGTCCTCGTCCTTATTCCCATAATAACTCCATATGTCCTTATTCCCATAATAAC
This sequence comes from Oncorhynchus mykiss, assembly GCF_057628025.1. NCBI lineage: Eukaryota > Metazoa > Chordata > Actinopteri > Salmoniformes > Salmonidae > Oncorhynchus > Oncorhynchus mykiss. The sequence goes on from NC_143023.1 coordinate 3,966,971, forward strand.
TCCATATGTCCTTATTCCCATAATAACTCCATATGTCCTCGTCCTTATTCCCATAATAACTCCATATGTCCTTATTCCCATAATAACTCCATATGTCCTTATTCCCATAATAACTCCATATGTCCTCGTCCTTATTCCCATAATAACTCCATATGTCCTTATTCCCATAATAACTCCATATGTCCTTATTCCCATAATAACTCCATATGTCCTCGTCCTTATTCCCATAATAACTCCATATGTCCTCGTCCTTATTCCCATAATAACTCCATATGTCCTTATTCCTATAATAACTCCATATGTCCTTATTCCCATAATAACTCCATATGTCCTCGTCCTTATTCCCATAATAACTCCATATGTCCTTATTCCCATAATAACTCCATATGTCCTCGTCCTTATTCCCATAATAACTCCATATGTCCTCGTCCTTATTCCCATAATAACTCCATATGTCCTTATTCCCATAATAACTCCATATGTCCTCGTCCTTATTCCCATAATAACTCCATATGTCCTCGTCCTTATTCCCATAATATTCTACCGGATTGATATACGACTTGGCTATTATTTGCCTACAAGATAAACAAAAAAAGGAGTCTCAATCTACCCATTTTCATTGTCGCCCTAAAGCCTTGCATAAATCCTGGATACATCCTTAATTTGTAATGAAATAACGTAATGCAAACGCGGAGATATGAGTTTAATACAGGACGACACTTCATGGCATCAGCATGACTTCTAGAGAAGAGAAGCAGAGTAAAGTGGTCAAGGTTTGGTAATGAGGGGGACTGATTAGCCCGTTCTGTTTCTCAACCCAGGGAGACAGCGACAGCACTACGGGACAACTTCACTATCCTCAGGCAACATCATCGGCTGCATATATAACACATTAATGTGGACCTTTACCATGAGAGATGGAGAGAGAGAGAGATGGAGAGAGAGATGGAGAGATGGGGAGATGGAGAGAGAGAGATGGGGAGAGAGAGATGGGGAGAGAGATGGAGAGATGGGGAGATGGAGAGGGAGAGAGAGAGATGGGGAGAGAGAGATGGGGAGAGAGAGAGATGGAGAGAGAGAGATGGAGAGATGGGGAGAGAGAGATGGGGAGAGAGAGATGGAGAGATGGAGAGAGAGAGATGGGGAGAGAGAGATGGGGAGAGAGAGATGGGGAGAGAGAGATGGGGAGAGAGAGAGATGGAGAGAGAGAGATGGAGAGATGGGGAGAGAGAGAGATGGAGATGGAGAGATGGAGAGAGAGAGATGGGGAGAGAGAGATGGAGAGATGGGGAGAGAGAGAGATGGGGAGAGAGAGATGGAGAGAGAGATGGGGAGATGGAGAGAGAGAGATGTAGAGAGAGAGATGGGGAGAGAGAGATGGGGAGAGAGAGATGGAGAGAGAGAGATGGGGAGAGAGAGAGATGGAGAGATGGGGAGAGAGAGAGATGGAGAGATGGAGAGAGAGAGATTAGAATCTGGCTCAAACGTTCCAATCAGTTATAGAACCAATTGTTCTATATGGCAGTGAAGTCTGCTCTAATAATGAATTTACCAAATGGGACAAACATCCAATTGAAATACTGCATGCAGAGATTTGCAAGACTGTATTGGAAGTGCAAAGAAAACCTCCAAATAACGCATGTAGAGCAGAATATGGCCAAAACCCCCTTCTCATTCAGATAGAAATAAAGAGCCATCCAATTTTACAACCATCTAAAAACAAGTGATTCCAAAACACTACGTCACACATCTCTGCAATGTCAAGAGATTAAACAATAGAAGAGTCCCCTCAACCAGCTGGTTCGGAGGCTCAGTTCACCAACCCAAACCAACCCCATAGAGCCTCAGGAGAGCACTCAGCCTGCTGGTTCTGAGGCTCAGTTCACCCAACCTGGGATAGAGAGGTCTCAGCTCACCCAACCTGGAATAGAGAGGTCTCAGCTCACTCAACCTGGGATAGAGAGGTCTCAGCTCACTCAACCTCTCTCCACTCAAAATAGAACCTGTCTCGGGTCTTCCCTCCACCTTTCCATCTCTCTACCCTCTCCACCCTCCCCATCTCACTACACCCTCCCCATCTCCCTCCACCCTCCCCATCTCCCTCCACATCTCCCTCCACCCTCTCAATCTCTCTCCACCCTCCCCATCTCTCTCCACCCTCCCTCGTTACCCTTACATCACTACCCTGCATATCCTCTCCTCTCCTCTCTCCTCATCAGTTTGCTGTGCTGCTGGAGGAGAGGAGAGAGGAGAGGAGAGAGGAGAAAGGAGAGAGGAGAGGAGAAAGGAGAGAGGAGCACCTGAGGTTATTATTCCTTAACACCACCAATGAGATCCCTGCAGTATTCACTCTATAACCCCCCCCCCCCCACACACACACACACACACACACATAATTGTGTAGATCCTATTCCAATGGTGAAGTATGCCTTCTGGCCCTTCTGATTTGGGAGAGAGGGAGACGAGAGTCGGAGGAGTCGGAGGAGAGAGGTTGGAGGAAGGTTGCCGGGCTCGGGTAGAGGAAGATAACCAGCTACCTTATAAAGAATCTCTTTACTTTCCACCCTGAAATCACATCTTCATTCTGGGTTGAAAAGGAGCAGGAATTTGATCAAACACCATGAACCCGAAGCTGACCTTGTATCCCAAATGGCATCCCATTTCCCTATGTAGTGCACTACCCTTACGGACCCTGGTCGAAAGTAACACACTAGAAAGGGAAAAGGGAGCCATTTTGGATACAGCCTCACTATTTCAGCCTATTAGGAGCTGAGGCCTGGGCTGAGATTGCTGCTGCTCCTGTTACAGCCCAAAGCAGTCAGTCTCTCTCCTCTCCCGGACCCTTCCGGACCCTTCCGGAGTCAGGGACGACAGAAAATAATCTTGATGAGCCAAATAATAAACCACTTCTCTTTATTTGAAACCAGGGGGGAGGACATGGAGGGAGGTAGGGGAGGACATGGAGGGACGTAGGGGAGGACATGGAGGGGAGGACATGGAGGGATGTAGGGGAGGACATGGAGGGATGTAGGGGAGGACATGGAGGGATGTAGGGGAGGACATGGAGGGGAGGACATGGAGGGACGTAGGGGAGGACATGGAGGGAGGTAGGGGAGGACATGGAGGGAGGTAGGGGAGGACATGGAGGGAGGTAGGGGAGGACATTGAGGGAGGTAGGGGAGGACATGGAGGGGAGGACATGGAGGGAGGTAGGGGAGGACATGGAGGGGAGGACATGGAGGGAGGTAGGGGAGGACATGGAGGGGAGGACATGGAGGGAGGTAGGGGAGGACATGGAGGGAGGTAGGGGAGGACATGGAGGGGAGGACATGGAGGGACGTAGGGGAGGACATGGAGGGGTGTAGGGGAGGACATGGAGGGAGGTAGGGGAGGACATGGAGGGGAGGACATGGAGGAAGGTAGGGGAGGACATGGAGGGGAGGACATGGAGGGACGTAGGGGAGGACATGGAGGGGAGGACATGGAGGGATGTAGGGGAGGACATGTAGGGGAGGACATGGAGGGACACTGGAGGTCCAACAGAGTTTGGATCGTCCTCTAATAAGGCCTGGACCCGAGGCAGTGAGGTGTTCATCAGAAACAAACACGGATGTGAATCTCTCAGCTCAAATGTCTTCAGCAGTTCTACGCGAACAGACAAACGGACAGACAGCTGCTCATTGGGAGACATGCTGTCTGTCCACCAAAGAGACGTGGAGAGGAACGTGTCCATCCATCTGCTTGAACCAGTCAGATCTCAGACTTTTAAACGACTTGGACAACTACGACCCACATTTCTACTTCCTTGACACCAAAGAGCAGCAACACGTCAACAGACTAAATCTAAATCAATCAAACATATCGACGTCCTGAATAAAAAGCTGCCGTGGAACGAGTCACCAGAACGCGTCAATAAAACGTCCTCACCACCTTCAAATGAGGTCACTGATGTCTTACTGAGAAGACAACTGGACTGAGGGACGCAGGACATCCAGGCCTGTAATTTACATCATAGGTACACTTCAACTATGACAGACAAAATGAGAAAAAAAAAATCACATTGTAGGATTTTTTATGAATTTATTTGCAAATTATGGTGGAAAATAAGTATTTAGGGTGGGGTTAAATCCTGCCTGGTTGGCCCTGTCCGGGGGTATAGTTGGACGGGCCACAGTGTCTCCCGACCCCTCCTGTCTCAGCTTCCGGTAATTATGCTGCAATACTTTGTGTGTCGGGGGGGCTAGGGTCAGTCTGTTATGTCTGGAGTATTTCTGTTGTCCTGTGTGAATTTAAGTATGCTCCCTCCTACTTCTCGCTCTCTTTCTCTTCTCTCAGAGCCCTAGGATCATGCCGTAGGACTATCTGGCCTGATGACTCCTTGCTGTCCCCAGTCCACCTGGTCGTGCTGCTGCTCCAGTTTCAACTGTTCTGCCTGTGGCTATGGAACCCTGACCAGCTCACTGGTCATGCTACCTGTCCCAGACCTTCTGTTTTCAACTCTCTCTACCGCACCTGCTGTCTCCAACTCTGAATGATCGGCTATGAAAAGCTAACTGACATTTACTCCTGAGATGCTGACCTGCTGCACCCTCTAAAACAACTGTGATTATTATTATTTGACCCTGCTGGTCATCTATGAACGTTTGAACATCTTGGTCATGTACTGTTGTAATCTCTCACCCGGCATAGCCAGAAGAGGACTGGCCACCTCTCATAGCCTGGTTCCTCTTTAGGTTTCTTCCTAGGGAGTTTTTCCTAGCCACCGTGCTTCTACATCTGCAATGCTTGCTGTTTGGGGTTTTAAGCTGGGATTCTGTACAGCACTTTGAGATATCAGCTGATGTAAAAGGGCTTTATAAATACATTTTATTGTTTGAATTTGATGTTCATACTGGTCCCCTGTGGGAAACGAACCCACAACCCTGGTGTTGCAAGCGCCATGCTCTACCAACTGAGCCACATGGGACAATTTCCTACACTGAGCTCTGACCACCTGACTTGGGCCCTGGAGCGCTGACAGCCTGACTCGGGCCCTGGAGCTCTGACCGCCTGACTCAGGCCCTGGAGCTCTGACCGCCTGACTCGGGCCCTGGAGCTCTGACAGCCTGACTCGGGCCCTGGAGCTCTAACCGCCTGACTCGGGCCCTGGAGCTCTGACCGACTGACTCGGGCCCTGGAGCTCTGACCGCCTGACTCGGGCCCTGGAGCTCTGACAGCCTGACTCGGGCCCTGGAGCTCTGACCGCCTGACTCGGGCCCTGGAGCTCTGACAGCCTGACTCGGCCCTGGAGCTCTGAGAGCCTGACTCGGGCCCTGGAGCTCTGACAGCCTGACTCGGCCCTGGAGCTCTGAGCACCTTGGTTCTATAAGACAGCAGTGGAAGGGGAATGTGTGTATTGAAAGGCCTGTGTCTAACCATTGACAGGGTTTTACGAGGTCAAGGTAACTGCTTTTGAGGTACATACTGTGAAACGTGGGCTATGGCGTTTTCCTGAAGGTAACAATGAGGCAGGAATGTGGAAGGATCTCCAATCAGTTCGGAGAGGTATGGACAGAGGAATGCTGTAGTTTAAGACTTAGCCTTGTCCTTCGAAACATCCCATTCTGTCCTACCACTGCCGTCAGCCACAGCTTGCTCTTTGTGTTCACGGGGGAACGTAAAGATAGATCCTATCCTATTCTGTGTACGCTGAATGCTTTTGCTTATAAGTTACCTGGCTTTGTGTTGACGGGGGAGAGTAAGTTAGATTTTATTGAGTTTATTCTATTCTGTGGGCCACATGTTCATAGTAGTAACTTCACTACGAGCACATTCAACAATATCTGTTAACAATATAAGTGGATAAATAGCCAGTACTTAACCACTTCAGTAAGTCTACAGGAACAACATGAATAGGGCTTCATAGCAGCTGTATTAGTAATTCACTAAGTCAACAGGAACAACATGAATAGGGCTTCATAGCAGCTGTATTAGTAATTCACTAAGTCTACAGGAACAACATGAATAGGGCTTCATAGCAGCTGTATTAGTAATTCACTAAGTCAACAGGAACAACATGAATAGGGCTTCATATCAGCTGTATTAGTAATTCACTAAGTCAACAGGAACAACATGAATAGAGCTTCATAGCAGCTGTGTTAGTACTTAACCAATTCACTAAGTCTACAGGAACAACATGAATAGGGCTTCATAGCAACTGTGTTAGTACTTAACCAATTCACTAAGTCAACAGGAACAACATGAATAGGGCTTCATAGCAGCTGTGTTAGTACTTAACCAATTCACTAAGTCTACAGGAACAACATGAATAGGGCTTCATAGCAGCTGTGTTAGTACTTAACCAATTCACTAAGTCTACAGGAACAACATGAATAGGGCTTCATAGCAGCTGTGTTAGTACTTAACCAATTCACTAAGTCTACAGGAACAACATGAATAGGGCTTCATAGCAGCTGTGTTATGCCCAAGGTTCATCAGTTTGAGTTGATTTACCAATACATGGTTTTAAACCCATCGTACATACAGTTCTTAATTCAACAGACCTGGTTCATCCTTCTTTAGTCTGTTCTGTTAATTCAACAGACCTGGTTGGTCCTGTAGACTGGCTCTCTCTCTTCTTTAGGTCTGTTCTGTTTATTCAACAGACCTGGTTGGTCCTGTAGACTGGCTCTCTCTCTTCTTTAGGTCTGTTCTGTTTATTCAACAGACCTGGTTGGTCCTGTAGACTGGCTCTCTCTCTTCTTTAGGTCTGTTCTGTTAATTCAACAGACCTGGTTGGTCCTGTAGACTGGCTCTCTCTCTTCTTTAGGTCTGTTCTGTTAATTCAACAGACCTGGTTGGTCCTGTAGACTGGCTCTCTCTCTTCTTTAGGTCTGTTCTGTTAATTCAACAGACCTGGTTGGTCCTGTAGACTGGCTCTCTCTCTTCTTTAGGTCTGTTCTGTTTATTCAACAGACCTGGTTGGTCCTGTAGACTGGCTCTCTCTCTTCTTTAGGTCTGTTCTGTTAATTCAACAGACCTGGTTGGTCCTGTAGACTGGCTCTCTCATCTTTAGGTCTGTTCTGTTTATTCAACAGACCTGGTTGGTCCGGTAGACTGGCTCTCTCATCTTTAGGTCTGTTCTGTTTATTCAACAGACCTGGTTGGTCCGGTAGACTGGCTCTCTCTCTTCTTTAGGTCTGTTCTGTTAATTCAACAGACCTGGTTGGTCCGGTAGACTGGCTCTCTCATCTTTAGTCTGTTCTGTTAATTCAACAGACCTGGTTGGTCCGGTAGACTGGCTCTCTCATCTTTAGGTCTGTTCTGTTTATTCAACAGACCTGGTTGGTCCGGTAGACTGGCTCTCTCTCTTCTTTAGGTCTGTTCTGTTAATTCAACAGACCTGGTTGGTCCTGTAGACTGGCTCTCTCTCTTCTTTAGGTCTGTTCTGTTTATTCAACAGACCTGGTTGGTCCTGTAGACTGGCTCTCTCTCTTCTTTAGGTCTGTTCTGTTAATTCAACAGACCTGGTTGGTCCTGTAGACTGGCTCTCTCATCTTTAGTCTGTTCTGTTAATTCAACAGACCTGGTTGGTCCTGTAGACTGGCTCTCTCTCTTCTTTAGTCTGTTCTGTTAATTCAACAGACCTGGTTGGTCCTGTAGACTGGCTCTCTCATCTTTAGTCTGTTCTGTTTATTCAACAGACCTGGTTGGTCCTGTAGACTGGCTCTCTCTCTTCTTTAGGTCTGTTCTGTTAATTCAACAGACCTGGTTGGTCCTGTAGACTGGCTCTCTCTCTTCTTTAGGTCTGTTCTGTTAATTCAACAGACCTGGTTGGTCCGGTAGACTGGCTCTCTCATCTTTAGTCTGTTCTGTTAATTCAACAGACCTGGTTGGTCCGGTAGACTGGCTCTCTCATCTTTAGTCTGTTCTGTTAATTCAACAGACCTGGTTGGTCCTGTAGACTGGCTCTCTCTCTTCTTTAGGTCTGTTCTGTTAATTCAACAGACCTGGTTGGTCCTGTAGACTGGCTCTCTCTCTTCTTTAGGTCTGTTCTGTTAATTCAACAGACCTGGTTGGTCCTGTAGACTGGCTCTCTCTCTTCTTTAGGTCTGTTCTGTTAATTCAACAGACCTGGTTGGTCCTGTAGACTGGCTCTCTCTCTTCTTTAGGTCTGTTCTGTTAATTCAACAGACCTGGTTGGTCCTGTAGACTGGCTCTCTCTCTTCTTTAGGTCTGTTCTGTTTATTCAACAGACCTGGTTGGTCCGGTAGACTGGCTCTCTCTCTTCTTTAGGTCTGTTCTGTTAATTCAACAGACCTGGTTGGTCCTGTAGACTGGCTCTCTCTCTTCTTTAGGTCTGTTCTGTTAATTCAACAGACCTGGTTGGTCCTGTAGACTGGCTCTCTCTCTTCTTTAGGTCTGTTCTGTTAATTCAACAGACCTGGTTGGTCCTGTAGACTGGCTCTCTCTCTTCTTTAGGTCTGTTCTGTTTATTCAACAGACCTGGTTGGTCCGGTAGACTGGCTCTCTCTCTTCTTTAGGTCTGTTCTGTTAATTCAACAGACCTGGTTGGTCCTGTAGACTGGCTCTCTCTCTTCTTTAGGTCTGTTCTGTTTATTCAACAGACCTGGTTGGTCCGGTAGACTGGCTCTCTCTCTTCTTTAGGTCTGTTCTGTTAATTCAACAGACCTGGTTGGTCCTGTAGACTGGCTCTCTCTCTTCTTTAGGTCTGTTCTGTTTATTCAACAGACCTGGTTGGTCCGGTAGACTGGCTCTCTCTCTTCTTTAGGTCTGTTCTGTTAATTCAACAGACCTGGTTGGTCCTGTAGACTGGCTCTCTCTCTTCTTTAGGTCTGTTCTGTTTATTCAACAGACCTGGTTGGTCCAGAGAACTACCCTAGCAGACCAAGACAGAATCCAGAGACCTACCCCAGCAGACCAAGACAGAGACCTACCCTAGCAGATCAAGACAGAGACCTACCCAAGCAGACCAAGACAGAATCCAGAAACCTACCCTAGCAGACCAAGACAGAGACCTACCCTAGCAGACCAAGACAGAATCCAGAGACCTACCCCAGCAGACCAAGACAGAGACCTACCCTAGCAGACCAAGACAGAATCCAGAGACCTACCCTAGCAGACCAAGACATAGACCTACCCTAGCAGACCAAGACATAGACCTACCCTAGCAGACCAAGACATAGACCTACCCTAGCAGACCAAGACAGAATCCATAAACCTACCCTAGCAGACCAAGACAGAATCCAGAAACCTACCCTAGCAGACCAAGACAGAGACCTACCCTAGCAGACGAAGACAGAGACCTACCCTAGCAGACCAAGACAGAATCCAGAGACCTACCCTAGCAGACCAAGACAGAGACCTACCCTAGCAGACCAAGACAGAATCCAGAGACCTACCCTAGCAGACCAAGACAGAGACCTACCCTAGCAAACCAAGACAGAATCCAGAGACCTACCCTAGCAGACCAAGACAGAATCCAGAAACCTACCCTAGCAGACCAAGACAGAATCCAGAAACCTACCCTAGCAGACCAAGACAGAATCCAGAAACCTACCCTAGCAGACCAAGACAGAATCCAGAAACCTACCCTAGCAGACCAAGACAGAATCCTGAGACCTACCCTAGTAGACCAAGACAGAATCCAGAGACCTACCCTAGCAGACCAAGACAGAGACCTACCCTAGCAGACCAAGACAGAATCCAGAGACCTACCCTAGCAGACCAAGACAGAGACCTACCCTAGCAAACCAAGACAGAATCCAGAGACCTACCCTAGCAGACCAAGACAGAATCCAGAAACCTACCCTAGCAGACCAAGACAGAATCCAGAAACCTACCCTAGCAGACCAAGACAGAATCCAGAAACCTACCCTAGCAGACCAAGACAGAATCCAGAAACCTACCCTAGCAGACCAAGACAGAATCCTGAGACCTACCCTAGCAGACCAAGACAGAGACCTACCCTAGCAGACCAAGACAGAGACCTACCCTAGCAAACCAAGACAGAATCCAGAAACCTACCCTAGCAGACCAAGACAGAGACCTACCCTAGCAGACCAAGACAGAAACCTACCCTAGCAGACCAAGACAGAATACAGAAACCTACCCTAGCAGACCAAGACAGAGACCTACCCTAGCAGACCAAGACAGAAACCTACCCTAGCAGACCAAGACAGAATCCAGAGAAAACAAGCCTTGGAGACAAACAGTCGTTCAGACCACTGATTCAGGGACCTCTGGTAAGGGCTGAATGTATCAGATGACATGGGACATTTCATGGGGGGGGGGGGGGCATGACAGTGGTTTTCAAACCTCTCCTCTGGGATCCCCAGCTGTTTTACCATGTTGTTGTAGCCCTGAACTAGCTGGCAGGATTCACCAATCAGGTGGCTTGATGATTAGTAACCCTGAACTATCTGACCTGATTCACCAATCAGGTGGCTTGATGATTAGTAACCCTGAACTAGCTGACCTGATTCACCAATCAGGTGGCTTGATGATTAGTAACCCTGAACTATCTGACCTGATTCACCAATCAGGTGGCTTGATGATTAGTAACCCTGAACTATCTGACCTGATTCACCAATCAGGTGGCTTGATGATTAGTAACCCTGAACTAGCTGACCTGATTCACCAATCAGGTGGCTTGATGATTAGTAACCCTGAACTAGCTGACCTGATTCACCAATCAGGTGGCTTGATGATTAGTAACCCTGAACGAGCTGACCTGATTCACCAATCAGGTGGCTTGATGATTAGTAACCCTGAACGAGCTGACCTGATTCACCAATCAGGTGGCTTGATGATTAGTAGACCAGTTGAATCAGGTGTGTCAGTTCTAGAACAGACTGCGTGGAACGGCTGGGGGTCTCCGAGGAGAGGCTGGAAAACCAGATGGTCTATAAACTAATGATGTTTGATCCACAAAAATAACACGAGTACTTCTCAGTGGTGAGGAAGACGTAGCAAGATGATTCTCATATTTTACAAACTGTGTAATGCCAATACAGTTAAACTCAAAGGTATTATTGACCATGGGAAGAAACAGCGTGCAGGAAGGAAAAGGCAGAACTGTTGTTTTTGCAATGCCTTGTAGGAAACTGAAGGTGTTTCTAGGGAGAGAGAGAGAGAGAAAGAGAGAGAGAGAAAGAGAGAGAGGGTGAGAGATTGAGTGAGAAAGAGAGACATAGACAGAGAGAGGGTGAGAGATTGAGAGTGAGAAAGAGAGAGAGAGAGGGTGAGAGATTGAGAGAGAAAGAGAGACAGAGACAACAACAGAGAGAGAGAGAGAGAGGGTGAGAGATTGAGAGAGAGAAAGAGAGAGAGAGCGAGAGACACAGACAGAGAGATTGAGAAATAGTGAGAAAGAGAGAGATTGAGAGCACATTCCTCTTTGTAGGGGTCCTGTCTGAAGTCTCCTATGGCTGACTGACACACCTGGTGCCGTAGTCTGTAGTCTCTCTCTCCTCCCCACAGCAGCATCAGTCAGCTCAGCCAGACAGCAGTGTCAACTCTACCTACCGCTGGGCCACACATAAATAACATCCTCCAGATGGTCAGAGAAAACAGCCCAGCCCTACCCAGCCCCATCCCAACGCAGCCCCATCCCTACCCAGCCCAGCGACATCCCTACCCAGCCCTACACAGCCCCATCCCTACCCAGCCCAGCCCTACCCAGCTCCCTCCCTACCCAGCTCCATCCCTACCCAGCTCCATCCCTACCCAGCCCCATCCCTACCCAGCTCCCTCCCTACCCAGCTCCCTCCCTACCCAGCTCCCTCCCTACCCAGCCCCATCCCTTCTCAGCTCTATTCAGCCCAGATTGGCTCCATCCGTTCGCCAAGGCTTGTATTGGCGAACGGATGGAGGGGGAGGGAAGAGGGATGGAGGGCTGCTTTGGTTAGCTCTTCACCTCCTGTCCAGCCGGACACCGCTGGGCGCCGAGGCCCCATGCCTTCACACAGTGATGAATGGTTAGGAGCATCTAATGGATGGCTTCCACCTTCCTCCACCGCTGCCTCTTCGGGAAGAGCTGAGGAGGTCTTGCAGGCAGGTCAGGCATGCGGGAGGGGGCAGGGAAGTCATTTTAATGACCCCGATGTGACTAAGGTTTAGTGTCGTGTCGGAGGGCGGCCATGTTGTTTCAGCCATAGGAAATGAGCCAGGCTTTAAGCAGTTAAACGACGGATTGAGACTCACCCACCAGTAAAGGTGGTAAGTTGCAGCCCAGCCTGTGTCTGTTTATTGATAATAATAGCTACAACCATAGTGGTGTGGGGATTGAAGTCATAGTCTCAGGAGTTTTAGAGCTCCTGAATGCACATCATCTCTAGTAGGATATGAGCTAGTCCTGGTTAAACCACATGTGATCTAGTCCTGGTTAAACCACATGTGATCTAGTCCTGGTTAAACCACATGTGATCTAGTCCTGGTTAAACCACATGTGATCAAGTCCTGGTTAAACCACATGTGATCTAGTCCTGGTTAAACCACATGTGATCTAGTCCTGGTTAAACCACATGTGATCTAGTCCTGGTTAAACCACATGTGATCTAGTCCTGGTTAAACCACATGTGATCTAGTCCTGGTTAAACCACATGTGATCTAGTCCTGGTTAAACCACAGATGATCTAGTCCTGGTTAAACCACATGGTCCTGGTTAAACCACATGGTCCTGGTTAAACCACATGGTCCTGGTTAAACCACATGTGATCTAGTCCTGGTTAAACCACATGTGATCTAGTCCTGGTTAAAGTCCTGTTTAAACCTTGTGGTCTTCAGTAATGGTTTGGTACACTTCACTGGAGCATAGAAAGAATCCATAGAACTGGCCACCCCATTCAAATAGACAGGATTAGAGGTTCCAACCCCATTCAAATAGACAGGATTAGAGGTTCCAACCCCATTCAAATAGACAGGATTAGAGGTTCCAACCCCATTCAAATAGACAGGATTAGAGGTTCCAACCCCATTCAAATAGACAGGATTAGAGGTTCCAACCCCATTCAAATAGACAGGATTAGAGGTTCCAACCCCATTCAAATAGACAGGATTAGAGGTTCCAACCCCATTCAAATAGACAGGATTAGAGGTTCCAACCCCATTCAAATAGACAGGATTAGAGGTTCCAAACCCATTCAAATTGACAGGATTAGAGGTTCCAACCCCATTCAAATAGACAGGATTAGAGGTTCCAACCCCATTCAAATAGACAGGATTAGAGGTTCCAAACCCATTCAAATTGACAGGATTAGAGGTTCCAACCCCATTCAAATAGACAGGATTAGAGGTTCCAACCCCATTCAAATAGACAGGATTAGAGGTTCCAACCCCATTCAAATAGACAGGATTAGAGGTTCCAACCCCATTCAAATAGACAGGATTAGAGGTTCCAAACCCATTCAAATTGACAGGATTAGAGGTTCCAACCCCATTCAAATAGACAGGATTAGAGGTTCCAACCCCATTCAAATAGACAGGATTAGAGGTTCCAACCCCATTCAAATAGACAGGATTAGAGGTTCCAACCCCATTCAAATAGACAGGATTAGAGGTTCCAACCCCATTCAAATAGACAGGATTAGAGGTTCCAACCCCATTCAAATAGACAGGATTAGAGGTTCCAAACCCATTCAAATTGACAGGATTAGAGGTTCCAACCCCATTCAAATAGACAGGATTAGAGGTTCCAACCCCATTCAAATAGACAGGATTAGAGGTTCCAACCCCATTCAAATAGACAGGATTAGAGGTTCCAACCCCATTCAAATAGACATTACTATTGAACAGGAAGTTACCTAATCATTACTATTGAACATTACCTAATCATTACTATTGAACATTACCTAATCATTACTATTGAACAGGAAGTTACCTAATCATTACTATTGAACAGGAAGTTACCTAATCATTACTATTGAACATTACCTAATCATTACTACTGAACAGGAAGTTACCTAATCATTACTATTGAACATTACCTAATCATTACTATTGAACAGGAAGTTACCTAATCATTACTATTGAACAGGAAGTTACCTAATCATTACTATTGAACAGGAAGTTACCTAATCATTACTATTGAACATTACCTAATCATTACTATTGAACAGGAAGTTACCTAATCATTACTATTGAACAGGACGTTACCTAATCATTACTATTGAACATTACCTAATCATTACTATTGAACAGGAAGTTACCTAATCATTACTATTGAACAGGACGTTACCTAATCATTACTATTGAACAGGAAGTTACCTAATCATTACTATTGAACAGGACGTTCCCTAATCATTACTATTGAACAGGACGTTCCCTAATCATTACCATTGAACAGGACGTTACCTAATCATTACTATTGAACAGGACGTTACCTAATCATTACTATTGAACAGGACGTTACCTAATCATTACTATTGAACAGGAAGTGGAAACCTCAAGACGTTTTCATTGTCAATAATGAATGACGGACATGAAACACAAATACATAAAAAAGATCCTATTTCCTCCTGATGGATTTAAAGATGTTCAACAGACAACAACAACAACAACATGCTGTAATTGAAGACATGTAAAAAATATGAGATACGAGAAAATGTCTTTGTTGAAATGAACCGGCCGTCTGACTGACTTAGTACGACAGCTGAATTACCCCATGCTGGTAGAAATCAGTCTGAGAGAAACGCCTGGCTCAGTTCACAAACAGATCTGTATGAATTACCATTAATGCTGAGAGAGAGAGATTTCTCTCACACACACACACACACCCGCATCCACACACACACACACACAGAGACAGACAGACACACACACACACACACACACACAGACACACACACACACACACACACAGACACAGACACAGACACAGACACAGACACAGACACACACACACACAGGGATATATTAAGAGAGAGGAGAGAGCTCAACTCCAGTGTCTTTGATTGTGTTAATCCAGCGTGGTATAAAACACTCCAGGATATATCATATTTCTTGACATAATTGGAGCAGGTTTTTATGTTCAGATGACGAGAGGGGGGACATTTTATTCCGGTTTTTACTCCTTGATAAGAGACACAAATTACAAAAATATTTTTTTATAATTCAGAATCAGACATACTAAAAAAAAACACATGTAAAAACATCTTAGGTCTGACAGCTGAGTGAATCCAGCCCATCGTCATCGGAAACATCTTAGGTCTGACAGCTGGGTGAATCCAGCCCATCGTCATCGGAAACATCCGGGCAACAATACAGCCTAATACCTCGTGTCAATATAGTACTTAGGATAATACTGGTGGCTGAATTTAGTCTGGTTTAGTCTGAGTTTAGTCTGAGTTTAGTCTGAGTTTAGTCTGAGTTTAGTCTGGTTTAGTCTGGTTTAGTCTGGTTTAGTCTAGTTTAGTCTGATCAGGGCCCATAGGGTAGTGCACTATACTAGGGCATAATAGGGACATTTGGGACTCATCCACTGGTGTTGAGTGAGGCCTGATGTGTAGGCCTTGATCCAGACAGGGGCCTTCACACGTCTGCCAGTGTCCCAGTGTGTGTTTTTAAACATGGACCACAATGCAGTCGGACTGCACCGAATCACACGCTCTCTTACACCCTGAATCACTACGTCCTAAAATGAGTGATTATGTGCCTGGTCTTTTCTCTAACTGACACCCCCTCCAAAAACATACCGCTTCCCTGTTAGAACCCTGTTTCACTCAGCCCTGCTCATCTCATACTACAGTACTGAAACTCTACTGCCTCAACACTCTGGTCCATGTTAAACTCTACTGCCTCAACACTCTGGTCCATGTTAAACTCTACTGCCTCCACACTCTGGTCCATGTTAAACTCTACTGCCTCAACACTCTGGTCCATGTTAAACTCTACTGCCTCAACATTCTGGTCCATGTTAAACTCTACTGCCTCCAAACACTCTGGTCCATGTTAAACTCTACTGCCTCAACACTCTGGTCCATGTTAAACTCTACTGCCTCAACACTCTGGTCCATGTTAAACTCTACTGCCTCAACACTCTGGTCCATGTTAAACTCTACTGCCTCAACACTCTGGTCCATGTTAAACTCTACTGCCTCAACACTCTGGTCCATGTTAAACTCTACTGCCTCAACACTCTGGTCCATGTTAAACTCTACTGCCTCAACACTCTGGTCCATGTTAAACTCTACTGCCTCCACACTCTGGTCCATGTTAAACTCTACTGCCTCAACACTCTGGTCCATGTTAAACTCTACTGCCTCAACACTCTGGTCCATGTTAAACTCTACTGCCTCAACACTCTGGTCCATGTTAAACTCTACTGCCTCCACACTCTGGTCCATGTTAAACTCTACTGCCTCAACACTCTGGTCCATGTTAAACTCTACTGCCTCAACACTCTGGTCCATGTTAAACTCTACTGCCTCAACACTCTGGTCCATGTTAAACTCTACTGCCTCAACACTCTGGTCCATGTTAAACTCTACTGCCTCCACACTCTGGTCCATGTTAAACTCTACTGCCTCAACACTCTGGTCCATGTTAAACTCTACTGCCTCAACACTCTGGTCCATGTTAAACTCTACTGCCTCAACACTCTGGTCCATGTTAAACTCTACTGCCTCAACACTCTGGTCCATATTAAACTCTACTGCCTCAACACTCTGGTCCATGTTAAACTCTACTGCCTCAACACTCTGGTCCATGTTAAACTCTACTGCCTCCAAACACTCTGGTCCATGTTAAACTCTACTGCCTCAACACTCTGGTCCATGTTAAACTCTACTGCCTCCACACTCTGGTCCATGTTAAACTCTACTGCCTCCAAACACTCTGGTCCATGTTAAACTCTACTGCCTCCAAACACTCTGGTCCATGTTAAACTCTACTGCCTCAACACTCTGGTCCATGTTAAACTCTACTGCCTCAACACTCTGGTCCATGTTAAACTCTACTGCCTCCAAACACTCTGGTCCATGTTAAACTCTACTGCCTCCACACTCTGGTCCATGTTAAACTCTACTGCCTCCACACTCTGGTCCATGTTAAACTCTACTGCCTCAACACTCTGGTCCATGTTAAACTCTACTGCCTCAACACTCTGGTCCATGTTAAACTCTACTGCCTCAACACTCTGGTCCATGTTAAACTCTACTGCCTCAACACTCTGGTCCATGTTAAACTCTACTGCCTCCACACTCTGGTCCATGTTAAACTCTACTGCCTCAACACTCTGGTCCATGTTAAACTCTACTGCCTCAACACTCTGGTCCACGTTAAACTCTACTGCCTCAACACTCTGGTCCATGTTAAACTCTACTGCCTCAACACTCTGGTCCATGTTAAACTCTACTGCCTCAACACTCTGGTCCATGTTAAACTCTACTGCCTCAACACTCTGGTCCATGTTAAACTCTACTGCCTCAACACTCTGGTCCATGTTAAACTCTACTGCCTCAACACTCTGGTCCATGTTAAACTCTACTGCCTCAACACTCTGGTCCATGTTAAACTCTACTGCCTCCACACTCTGGTCCATGTTAAACTCTACTGCCTCCACACTCTGGTCCATGTTAAACTCTACTGCCTCAACACTCTGGTCCATGTTAAACTCTACTGCCTCAACACTCTGGTCCATGTTAAACTCTACTGCCTCAACACTCTGGTCCATGTTAAACTCTACTGCCTCAACACTCTGGTCCATGTTAAACTCTACTGCCTCAACACTCTGGTCCATGTTAAACTCTACTGCCTCAACACTCTGGTCCATGTTAAACTCTACTGCCTCCAAACACTCTGGTCCATGTTAAACTCTACTGCCTCAACACTCTGGTCCATGTTAAACTCTACTGCCTCAACACTCTGGTCCACGTTAAACTCTACTGCCTCAACACTCTGGTCCATGTTAAACTCTACTGCCTCAACACTCTGGTCCATGTTAAACTCTACTGCCTCAACACTCTGGTCCATGTTAAACTCTACTGCCTCAACACTCTGGTCCATGTTAAACTCTACTGCCTCAACACTCTGGTCCATGTTAAACTCTACTGCCTCAACACTCTGGTCCACGTTAAACTCTACTGCCTCAAAACTCTGGTCCATGTTAAACTCTACTGCCTCAACACTCTGGTCCATGTTAAACTCTACTGCCTCCAAACAAGAAGAATAATCACACTCTGGTACAACATGTGATCAAATGTAAACAGGTGTGATCAAACAGGTGTGATGTGGTACAACATGTGGTGTGATCATACACACTGGAAATCAACTTAATAAATCAGGGATTGTGACTGACCACTTGGGCGGGGACCTGGGTCATCTTGGCGGCGGGGGTGCCAGGCCGGGGGTAGAACTGGTTGATGAAGAGGCTGGGGAAGCGATACTCCTTCACCAGGTCACATGTCTCCTGGAAGTCAGCATCCGTCTCCCCTGGGAAACCACAGATGATGTCTGTTGCGATGGTGATACCAGGAACCCTGAGAGAGAGGAAAGGAAGAGAGAGGAGAGGAAGAGGAGAGGAAGAGAGAGGAGAGGGAGGGAGGAAGAGAGGAGAGGAAGAGAGAGAGGAGAGGAATAGCGAGAGGAGAGGAAGAGAGATGAGAGGAAGAGAGAGAGGAGAGGAAGAGAGAGGAGAGGAAGAGAGGAGAGGGAGAGAGAGGAGAGGAAGAGAGGGAGGGAAGAGAGGAAGAGAGAGGAGAGGAAGAGAGAGAGGAGTGGAAGAGGGAGGAGAGGAAGAGAGAGGAAGAGAGAGGAGAGGAAGAGAGAGGAGAGGAAGAGAGAGGAGAGGAAGAGAGAGGAGAGGAAGAGAGAGAGGAGAGGAAGAGAGAGGAGAGGAAGAGAGAGGGGAGAGGAAGAGAGAGGAGAGGAAGAGAGGGAAGGAGGAAGAGAGAGAAAAGGTTATTTACCTAATCAATATCTGAATGAAAGCACAATAAAACACCTCCAATTGAACCCGGATCATTCAAATTCACAGCTTACAAATCACAATACGGAATCAGGGAAAGATGAACCAGAACCTAAAGACATATTAGAACAACGTGTCAAGGAAACGTAAATGTAACTAACTACAGTGTGTGTGACGCAAGTGTGTTGAAAATCAACATTGGCCTGTGATGTCTGTCCACTGTTGCTATGCGGATCTTCTCTGTGGGATAATTCCTGCAACAGGACCCTTATTAGCAGCCTCAGTGGCAATTGATTATTGGCCGGGTCCGTGATGGAATGAGAACCTCTGCAGAGGACTGGTTCATTGATCCTGGCTTGTATATATTCTGCTTTTATTGATCTCTGATTCACAGGTACAAACCAACTTCAAGGCTACCTCACGCTGATGACGGTGGAGCCGCCACAACAGAACAGAGAGAGGTGGAATAGTGGAGCTGTCACAACAGAATAGAGAGAGGTGGAATAGTGGAGCCTCCACAACAGAACAGAGAGAGGTGGAATAGTGGAGCCACAACAGAACAGAGAGAGGTGGAATAGTGGAGCTGCCACAACAGAACAGAGAGAGGTGGAATAGTGGAGCCACAACAGAACAGAGAGAGGTGGAATAGTGGAGCTGCCACAACATAACAGAGAGAGGTGGAATAGTGGAGCCGCCACAACAGAACAGAGAGAGGTGGAATAGTGGAGCTGCCACAACAGAACAGAGAGAGGTGGAATAGTGGAGCCGCCACAACAGAACAGAGAGAGGTGGAATAGTGGAGCCGCCACAACAGAACAGAGAGAGGTGGAATAGTGGAGCTGCCACAACAGAACAGAGAGAGGTGGAATAGTGGAGCCGCCACAACAGAACAGAGAGAGGTGGAATAGTGGAGCTGCCACAACAGAACAGAGAGAGGTGGAATAGTGGAGCCGCCACAACAGAACAGAGAGAGGTGGAATAGTGGAGCTGCCACAACAGAACAGAGAGAGGTGGAATAGTGGAGCTGCCACAACAGAACAGAGAGAGGTGGAATAGTGGAGCCGCCACAACAGAACAGAGAGAGGTGGAATAGTGGAGCCACAACAGAACAGAGAGAGGTGGAATAGTGGAGCCGCCACAACAGAACAGAGAGAGGTGGAATAGCGGAGCCACAACAGAACAGAGAGAGGTGGAATAGTGGAGTCACAACAGAACAGAGAGAGGTGGAATAGTGGAGCCGCCACAACAGAACAGAGAGAGGTAGAATAGTGGAGCCGCCACAACAGAACAGAGAGAGGTGGAATAGTGGAGCCACAACAGAACAGAGAGAGGTGGAATAGTGGAGCCGCCACAACAGAACAGAGAGAGGTGGAATAGTGGAGCCACAACAGAACAGAGAGAGGTGGAATAGTGGAGCCACAACAGAACAGAGAGAGGTGGAATAGTGGAGCCACAACAGAACAGAGAGAGGTGGAATAGTGGAGCCGCCACAACAGAACAGAGAGAGGTGGAATAGTGGAGCCACAACAGAACAGAGAGAGGTGGAATAGTGGAGCCACAACAGAACAGAGAGAGGTGGAATAGTGGAGCCACAACAGAACAGAGAGAGGTGGAATAGTGGAGCCACAACAGAACAGAGAGAGGTGGAATAGTGGAGCTGCCACAACAGAACAGAGAGAGGTGGAATAGTGGAGCCACAACAGAACAGAGAGAGGTGGAATAGTGGAGCCGCCACAACAGAACAGAGAGAGGTGGAATAGTGGAGCCACAACAGAACAGAGAGAGGTGGAATAGTGGAACCACAACAGAACAGAGAGAGGTGGAATAGTGGAGCCGCAACAGAACAGAGAGAGGTGGAATAGTGGAGCCACAACAGAACAGAGAGAGGTGGAATAGTGGAGCCACAACAGAACAGAGAGAGGTGGAATAGTGGAGTCACAACAGAACAGAGAGAGGTGGAATAGTGGAGCCACAACAGAACAGAGAGAGGTGGAATAGTGGAGCCACAACAGAACAGAGAGAGGTGGAATAGTGGAGCCACAACATAACAGAGAGAGGTGGAATAGTGGAGTCACAACAGAACAGAGAGAGGTGGAATAGTGGAGCCACAACAGAACAGAGAGAGGTGGAATAGTGGAGCCACAACAGAACAGAGAGAGGTGGAATAGTGGAGCCACAACAGAACAGAGAGAGGTGGAATAGTGGAGCTGCCACAACAGAACAGAGAGAGGTGGAATAGTGGAGCCTCCACAACAGAACAGAGAGAGGTGGAATAGTGGAGCTGCCACAACAGAACAGAGAGAGGTGGAATAGTGGAGCCACAACAGAACAGAGAGAGGTGGAATAGTGGAGCCACAACAGAACAGAGAGAGGTGGAATAGTGGAGCCACAACATAACAGAGAGAGGTGGAATAGTGGAGTCACAACAGAACAGAGAGAGGTGGAATAGTGGAGCCACAACAGAACAGAGAGAGGTGGAATAGTGGAGCCACAACAGAACAGAGAGAGGTGGAATAGTGGAGCCACAACAGAACAGAGAGAGGTGGAATAGTGGAGCTGCCACAACAGAACAGAGAGAGGTGGAATAGTGGAGCCTCCACAACAGAACAGAGAGAGGTGGAATAGTGGAGCCACAACAGAACAGAGAGAGGTGGAATAGTGGAGCCGCCACAACAGAACAGAGAGAGGTGGAATAGTGGAGCCACAACAGAACAGAGAGAGGTGGAATAGTGGAGCCACAACAGAACAGAGAGAGGTGGAATAGTGGAGCCTCCACAACAGAACAGAGAGAGGTGGAATAGTGGAGCCACAACAGAACAGAGAGAGGTGGAATAGTGGAGCCACAACAGAACAGAGAGAGGTGGAATAGTGGAGCTGCCACAACAGAACAGAGAGAGGTGGAATAGTGGAGTCACAACAGAACAGAGAGAGGTGGAATAGTGGAGCCTCCACAACAGAACAGAGAGAGGTGGAATAGTGGAGTCACAACAGAACAGAGAGAGGTGGAATAGTGGAGCCACAACAGAACAGAGAGAGGTGGAATAGTGGAACCACCACAACAGAACAGAGAGAGGTGGAATAGTGGAGCCACAACAGAACAGAGAGAGGTGGAATAGTGGAGCTGCCACAACAGAACAGAGAGAGGTGGAATAGTGGAGCCACAACAGAACAGAGAGAGGTGGAATAGTGGAGCCACAACAGAACAGAGAGAGGTGGAATAGTGGAGCCACAACAGAACAGAGAGAGGTGGAATAGTGGAGCCACAACAGAACAGAGAGAGGTGGAATAGTGGAGCCACAACAGAACAGAGAGAGGTGGAATAGTGGAGCCACAACAGAACAGAGAGAGGTGGAATAGTGGAGCCACAACAGAACAGAGGGAGGTGGAATAGTGGAACCACAACAGAACAGAGAGAGGTGGAATAGTGGAGCCACAACAGAACAGAGGGAGGTGGAATAGTGGAACCACAACAGAACAGAGAGAGGTGGAATAGTGGAGCTGCCACAACAGAACAGAGAGAGGTGGAATAGTGGAGCCACAACAGAACAGAGAGAGGTGGAATAGTGGAGCCACAACAGAACAGAGAGAGGTGGAATAGTGGAGCCACAACAGAACAGAGAGAGGTGGAATAGTGGAGCCACAACAGAACAGAGAGAGGTGGAATAGTGGAGCCACAACAGAACAGAGAGAGGTGGAATAGTGGAGCCACAACAGAACAGAGAGAGGTGGAATAGTGGAGCCCCCACAACAGAACAGAGAGAGGTAGGCCGTCATTGAAAATAAGAATTTGTTCTTAACTGACTTGCCTAGTTAAATAAAATAAAAATAAAAATAAGAGCTTTAAGGTCATAATACATGAGGTCATATGGATAGGATCTGATCCTAGATCAGCACTTCACTCAAACACAGAGACGCTTGATACACTCGGCCCCTGATCCTAGATCAGCACTTCACCCCTACACCGAGACCCCTGATACGCTCAGCCCCTGATCCCAGATCAGCACTTCACTCCTACACCGAGACCCCTGATACGCTCGGCCCCTGATCCCAGATCAGCACTTCACTCCTACACCGAGACCCCTGATACGCTCGGCCCCTGATCCCAGATCAGCACTTCACTCCTACACCGAGACCCCTGATACGCTTGGCCCCTGATCCCAGATCAGCACTTCACACCAAGACTCTTTATACACTCGGCCCCTGATCCTAGATCAGCACTTCACACCAAGACTCTTGATACACTCGGCCCCTGATCCCAGATCAGCACTTCACTCCTACAACGAGACTCTTGATACGCTCGGCCCCTGATCCCAGATCAGCACTTCACTCCTACAACGAGACTCGTGATACGCTCGGCCCCTGATCCCAGATCAGCACTTCACTCCTACACCGAGACCCCTGATACGCTCGACCCCTGATCCTAGATCAGCACTCTCCAAGACTATTTTTTTTTGTGAATACGTTCTTCTTCCCCCTCTCCTGATCGTAATTCCTCTTCCTGCTGTTGTGGGTTGGAGTCTCCTCCTGCGGCATCATTACCATCTCCTCCAGCCATCTAACGTGGATCAATGTGCACTTATTGACAGAAGTCCATCTCTAAACACATGAAGTGGACCCTCCCCACGGCCTACTGCTCGGCCCATATTCAAGAGGTTCGGCAGGGCTCTGGGGAATCCTTGACCTTTCACCTCCAACCCAAGAGGAGGAATATAAAACACGGTCTTCCTGTCCACATTTCTGTTCCCAGGCCTTGTTCCCCGGTCATATACAGAGCCCGTGTTCCAATAGCCATACTAGCGTACTACTTGAACCCTTCCTCAATACATTTCTTCATTCAATAGTATTGTGGTAAGTGTGGAACACAAGGGACATAGACAGTCTGAAGTCTCTCCGAGTTCAGGTTGAGTCTGTCTGTCTGTCTGTCTGTCTGCCTGCCTGTGGGTTTGTATTGTAGTCAGATGGGATGTCTGTCTGTCTGTCTGTGGGTTTGTATTGTAGTCAGATTGGTTGTCACAGAGGGACTGAACCCCACAACCGTTCCGTCTGGCTTACAGAGGGACTGAACCCCACAACCATTCCGTCTGGCTTACAGAGGGACTGAACCCCACAACCATTCCGTCTGGCTTACAGAGGGACTGAACCCCACAACCATTCCGTCTGGCTTACAGAGGGACTGAACCCCACAACCGTTCCGTCTGGCTTACAGAGGGACTGAACCCCACAACCATTCCGTCTGGCTTACAGAGGGACTGAACCCCACAACCATTCCGTCTGGCTTACAGAGGGACTGAACCCCACAACCATTCCGTCTGGCTTACAGAGGGACTGAACCCCACAACCGTTCCGTCTGGCTCACAGAGGGACTGAACCCCACAACCATTCCGTCTGGCTTACAGAGGGACTGAACCCCACAACCATTCCGTCTGGCTTACAGAGGGACTGAACCCCACAACCATTCCGTCTGGCTTACAGAGGGACTGAACCCCACAACCATTCCGTCTGGCTCACAGAGGGACTGAACCCCACAACCGTTCCGTCTGGCTTACAGAGGGACTGAACCCCACAACCGTTCCGTCTGGCTTACAGAGGGACTGAACCCCACAACCATTCTGTCTGGCTTACAGAGGGACTGAACCCCACAACCGTTCCGTCTGGCTCACAGAGGGACTGAACCCCACAACCATTCTGTCTGGCTTACAGAGGAACTGAACCCCACAACCATTCCGTCTGGCTTACAGAGGGACTAAACACAACAACCGTTCCGTCTGGCTTACAGAGGGACTAAACACAACAACCATTCCGTCTGGCTTACAGAGGGACTGAACCCCACAACCATTCCGTCTGGCTTACAGAGGGACTAAACACAACAACCGTTCCGTCTGGCTTACAGAGGGACTAAACACAACAACCATTCCGTCTGGCTTACAGAGGGACTGAACCCCACAACCGTTCCGTCTGGCTTACAGAGGGACTGAACCCCACAACCATTCTGTCTGGCTTACAGAGGGACTGAACCCCACAACCATTCCGTCTGGCTTACAGAGGGACTAAACACAACAACCGTTCCGTCTGGCTTACAGAGGGACTGAACCCCACAACCGTTTCGTCTGGCTTACAGAGGGACTGAACCCCACAACCATTCCGTCTGGCTTACAGAGGGACTAAACACAACAATCTTCTATGTAATCATTCTTCGGCATTATGGGATATTGTGTGTAGATTGATGAGGGGAAAAAACAATTGAATCCATTTTAGAATAAGGCTGTAACATACCAAAATGTAGAAATAGTCAAGTGGTCTGAATATTTTCAGAAGGTGCTGTGGTGTACTACTGTATGTCCTAGACAGACTCATCCGATTTAATGAATAACTAAGTGACAATGGTTCCTGGAATAAGTTACTGAGATTCGACAGTGAAATAAATGGTTCCTGGAATAAGATACTGAGATACGACAGTGAAATAGTTCCTGGAATAAGATACTGAGATACGATAGTGAAATAGTTCCTGGAATAAGATACTGAGATACGACAGTGAACTAAATGGTTCCTGGAATAAGTTACTGAGATTCGACAGTGAAATAGTTCCTGGAATAAGATACTGAGATTCGACAGTGAAATAAATGGTTCCTGGAATAAGATACTGAGATACGACAGTGAAATAAATAGTTCCTGGAATAAGATACTGAGATACGACAGTGAAATAAATGGTTCCTGGAATAAGTTACTGAGATACGACAGTGAACTAAATGGTTCCTGGAATAAGATACTGAGATACGACAGTGAACTAAATGGTTCCTGGAATAAGATACTGAGATACGACAGTGAACTAAATGGTTCCTGGAATAAGATACTGAGATACGACAGTGAAATAAATGGTTCCTGGAATAAGTTACGGAGATATGACAGTGAAATAAATAGTTCCTGGAATAAGATACGATAGTGAAATAGTTCCTGGAATAAGATACTGAGATACGACAGTGAGTGTGTCTGTTGAAGTGAGTGTGTTCCTGTCTGTTGAAGTGAGTGTGTTCCTGTCTGTTGAAGTGAGTGTGTTCCTGTCTATTGAAGTCAGTGTGTTCCTGTCTGTTGAAGTGAGTGTGTTCCTGTCTGTTGAAGTGAGTGTGTTCCTGTCTGTTGAAGTGAGTGTGTTCCTGTCTGTTGAAGTGAGTGTGTTCCTGTCTATTGAAGTGAGTGTGTTCCTGTCTATTGAAGTCAGTGTGTTCCTGTCTGTTGAAGTGAGTGTGTTCCTGTCTATTGAAGTCAGTGTGTTCCTGTCTGTTGAAGTGAGTGTGTTCCTGTCTATTGAAGTCAGTGTGTTCCTGTCTGTTGAAGTGAGTGTGTTCCTGTCTGTTGAAGTCAGTGTGTTCCTGTCTGTTGAAGACATCAATACAGTGACAAAGGAGAAGAGGCTGAATGAATGAAGGGCTGGCATCCTAAATAGAACCCTATAGAGTACACTACTTTTGACCAGAGCCTTACATAGGGAATAGGGAAGGAGAAGATGCTGAATGAATGAAGGGCTGGCATCCTAGAGAGAGAGAGAGGGGAGGGGAGAGAGAGGGGGAGAGAGAGATGGGGGAGAGAGAGAGGGAGAGAGAGAGAGAGGGGGAGAGAGAGAGGGGGAGAGTGAAAGAGAGAGAGAGATAGAGAGAGATAGAAAGAGGGGGGAGAGTGAGAGAGGGAGAGAGAGAGAGAGAGAGATGGAGAGTGAGAGAGGGAGAGAGAGAGAGAGAGAGATGGAGAGTGAGAGAGGGAGAGAGAGAGAGAGAGAGAGGGGAGAGGGGGAGAGAGGGGGGGAGAGAGAGAGAGAGGGGAGAGGGGGAGAGAGAGAGCGTGAAATAGAGAGAGAGAGAGAGGGGGAGAGAGGGAGAGAGCGAGAGAGAGAGAGGGAGAGAGCGAGAGAGAGAGAGGGGGGGCGAGAGAGAGAGGGCGAGTGAGAGGGAGAGAGAGAGAGACAGAGAGAGAGGAGGGGGATAGAGAGCGAGAGAGAGAGAGAGAGAGAGAGACAGCGAGAGAGAGAGAGAGAGAGAGAGACAGAGACAGAGAGAGAGAGAGAGAGAGAGAGAGAGAGAGGAGGGGGATAGAGAGCGAGAGAGAGAGAGAGAGAGAGGAGGGGGATAGAGAGCGAGAGAGAGAGAGAGAGAGAGAGAGAAATGACAGCATTGGATCTGGCTACATGTCTGGAATCACACAAAAAGGTTCCTCCTGTCTGTTTGTCTGTCTGTCGACCACGGAATTTTTTGTGTGTCTTTGATGCATTGTTAGCTTGTCAGGCTGATTGCTGAGGTCTTTGGAAATATGTTGGCCAGCTCGGAAGCTTCCAGAATGCATCGCTAGTTCAGATGCTATTAGTTGCCATTTCTTGCACTCCCACTGGTTATGCCTTTTCTATCTCATACAGAGAGAGAGAGAGAGATAGGGGGAAGAGAGCTAGAGAGAGAGAGGGGGAATAGAGCTAGAGAGAGAGAGGGGGAAGAGAGAGAGGGGGAAGAGAGCTAGAGAGAGAGAGGGAAGAGAGCTAGAGAGAGAGATGGGGGAAGAGAGAGAGGGGAAATAGAGCTAGAGAGAGAGAGGGGGAAGAGAGAAAGGGGGAAGAGAGCTAGAGAGAAGGAAGAGAGCTAGAGAGAGAGATGGGGGAAGAGAGCTAGAGAGAGAGATGGGGGAAGAGAGCTAGAGAGAGAGATGGGGGAATAGAGCTAGAGAGAGAGGGGGAGAGAGCTAGAGAGAGAGATAGAGAGGGGGAAGAGAGCTAGAGAGAGAGAGAGAGGGGGAAGAGAGCTAGAGAGAGAGAGGGGAAAGAGAGCTAGAGAGAGAGAGAGGGGGAATAGAGCTAGAGAGAGAGATGGGGAATAGAGCTAGAGAGAGAGATGGGGGAAGAGAGCTAGAGAGAGAGAGGGGGAAGAGAGAGAGACAGGAAGAGAGCTAGAGAGAGAGAGAGGGGGAAGAGAGATAGAGAGGGGGAAGTGAGCTAGAGAGAGAGAGGGGAAAGAGAGCTAGAGAGAGAGAGGGGGAAGAGAGCTAGAGAGAGAGAGGGGGAAGAGAGCTAGAGAGAGAAAGGGGAAAGAGAGCTAGAGAGAGAGAGGGAGGGTAAGAGAGCTAGAGAGAGAGAGGGGGGGGAGAGCTAGAGAGCGAGATAGGGGGGGGAAGAGAGCTAGAGAGAGAGAGGGGGGGAAGAGAGCTAGAGAGAGAGAGGGGGGGAAGAGAGCTAGAGAGAGAGAGGGGGGAGAGAGCTAGAGAGCGAGATAGGGGGGGAAGAGAGCTAGAGCGAGAGAGAGAGATAGATAGAGAGGGAAGGGAGCTAAAGAGAGAGAGAGGGGGGGAAAGAGAGTTAGAGAGAGAGAGGGGGGGAAGAGAGCTAGAGAGCGAGATAGGGGGGGAAGAGAGCTAGAGAGAGAGAGGGGGGAAGAGAGCTAGAGAGAGAGAGAGAGAGAGAGAGATAGATAGAGGGGGAAGGGAGCTAGAGAGAGAGAGAGAGAGAGAGAGAGGGGGAAGGGAGCTAGAGAGAGAGAGAGAGAGAGAGAGGGGGGGGAAGAGAGCTAGAGAGAGAGGGGGAAGAGAGAGGGGGAAGAGAGCTAGAGAGAGAGGGGGAAGTGAGCTAGAGAGAGAGGGGGTAGAGAGCTAGAGAGAGAGGGGGTAGAGAGCTAGAGAGAGAGAGGGGGAAGAGAACTAGAGAGAGAGGGGGAAGGGAGCTAGAGAGAGAGAGGGAAGAGAGCTAGAGAGAGCTACTCTGTGGTGAGCTCAGCTCTACACCACCACTGTGAATCAGAGTGAATCAAAGTGAATCAGAGAATCAGAGTGAATCAAAGTGAATCAGAGAATACGAGTGAATCAGTGAATCAGAGTGAATCAGAGTGAATAAGTGAATCAGAGTAAATCAGAGTGAATCAGTTAATCAGAGTGAATCAGTGAATCAGAGTAAATCAGAGTGAATCAGAGTGAATAAGTGAATCAGAGTGAATCAGAGTGAATCAGAGTGAATAAGTGAATCAGAGTAAATCAGAGTGAATAAGTGAATCAGAGTGAATCAGAGTGAATCAGAGTGAATACCCCCAACACAGATGTCTGTGTCGTCATGTAACATGTACTTGCTTGGACCTGCAATCAAAGTTCATTTGTTGGAGGACCGGCATTACATGTGGTCGTTTCCATGGTGATGCTGAGACGGGCCTTTTACAGGAAACTGCTGTAAAATACCCATGTTTAAAACAACACGGTCAAGAGAGGAAACAATAACCCTTTCACTGCTACTATGTATGAGTGAATCTGACAACAAATGAATGAACGGCTGAATAAATGAATGAATGGCTGAATAAATGAATTAATGAATGAATAAATGAATTAATGAATGAATGAATGAATGGCTGAATAAATGGCTGAATAATGAATGAAAGGCTGAATAAATGAATGAATGGCTGAATAAATATATTAATAGCTAATTAAATTAATGGCTGAATAAATGAGAGAGAGAGAGAGAGAGAGAGAGATTGGGGGAGATCGAGAGAGAGTGGGGAGAGAGAGAGTGTGGGGAGAGAGAGAGGGTGGAGGGAGGGAGAGAATGAGGGAGGGGGAGAGGGAAAGAGAGAGAGAAGGATAGAAGGCCCGAGTGGGGTCTAGGTAAATAATGACCCCAGCAGTAGAGAAAGAGACAGATTCCCGACAGACAAGGCCAGCGCTCCACTCCTCCTAACTGGTAGGCAGCCCAGAGATCCTGCTGCTACTGCTCCTTAACTCATCTGTCAGTTACAGCCAAAGGAACGAGGCGCTGGGGAGACGAGGGGGGAGGAGAGATGCAACTACATCAGGCTGTGGGCCGCCTGGCCTCCTGGAGGGTACCATCCATCCATCCACAGCCCCAGAGCTAGTTATCTAGCTAGCTAATATACACCATCCATCCATCCACAGCCCCAGAGCTAGTTATCTAGCTAGCTAGTATACACCATCCATCCATCCACAGCCCCAGAGCTAGTTATCTAGCTAGCTAGTATACACCATCCATCCATCCACAGCCCCAGAGCTAGTTATCTAGCTAGCTAGTATACACCATCCATCCACAGCCCCAGAGCTAGTTATCTAGCTAGCTAATATACACCATCCATCCATCCACAGCCCCAGAGCTAGTTATCTAGCTAGCTAGTATACACCATCCATCCACAGCCCCAGAGCTAGTTATCTAGCTAGCTAGTATACACCATCCATCCATCCACAGCCCCAGAGCTAGTTATCTAGCTAGCTAGTATACACCCTCCATCCACAGCCCCAGAGCTAGTTATCTAGCTAGCTAATATACACCATCCTTCCATCCACAGCCCCAGAGCTAGTTATCTAGCTAGCTAGTATACACCATCCATCCACAGCCCCAGAGCTAGTTATCTAGCTAGCTAGTATACACCACACCATCCATCCATCCACAGCCCCAGAGCTAGTTATCTAGCTAGCTAATATACACCATCCATCCACAGCCCCAGAGCTAGTTATCTAGCTAGCTAATATACACCATCCATCCATCCACAGCCCCAGAGCTAGTTATCTAGCTAGCTAGTACACAGGTGGCTGGCAGGGCAGAGCAGGGGAGGGGCGAGCAGGTCTCCGGAGAGAGGACCCTAATGAAGCCCAGCTGGTTATACCC
>NC_143023.1:4005000-4060000 GCF_057628025.1 Oncorhynchus mykiss
TAGAGACTCCCTTTAATAGAGACCCCCTTTAATAGAGACCCCTTTAATAGAGACCCCTTTAATAGAGACCCCTTTAATAGAGACCCCCTTTAATAGAGACCCCCTTTAATAGAGACCCCCTTTAATAGAGACCCCTTTAATAGAGACCCCTTTAATAGAGACCCCCTTTAATAGAGACCCCCTTAATAGAGACCCCTTTAATAGAGACCCCTTTAACAGAGACCCCTTTAATAGAGACCCCCTTTAATAGAGACCCCCTTTAATAGAGACCCCCTTAATAGAGACCCCTTTAATAGAGACCCCTTTAACAGAGACCCCTTTAATAGAGACCCCCTTTAATAGAGACCCCCTTTAATAGAGACCCCCTTTAATAGAGGCCCCCTTTAATAGAGACCTCTTTAATAGAGACCCCCTTTAATAGAGACCCCCTTTAATAGAGACCCCTTTAATAGAGACCCCCTTAATAGAGACCCCTTTAATAGAGACCCTTTTAATAGAGACAACACCTAACATAGTCAGAGTGGGGAAGACAACACCTAACAGCTCTCCTCTCTCACACACACACACACACACACACACACACACACACACACACACACACACACACACACACACACACACACACACACACACACACACACACACAATTATCAGAAATGTGATACGATGCAGTTAGACAAAAAGCAGACTTGATACCAAATATTGGGTGTGTTTTAAAACACACAAACAGGAAGAATATATCTGGCTACATACATAATAGAATGTGAGCTGTGTGGTTCTGATTGGCTGACAGCCATGGTGTATCAGACCGTATACCTTTCATCTTGGTAAATATATTATAAACTGGGTGGTTTGAGCCCTGAATGCTGATTGGCTGACAGCCGTGGTATATCAGACCATATACCTTTCATCTTGGTAAATATATTTTAAACTGGGTGGTTTGAGCCCTGAATGCTGATTGGCTGACAGCCGTGGTATATCAGACCGTATACCTTTCATCTTGGTAAATATATTATAAACTGGGTGGTTTGAGCCCTGAATGCTGATTGGCTGACAGCCGTGGTATATCAGACCGTATACCTTTCATCTTGGTAAATATATTATAAACTGGGTGGTTTGAGCCCTGAATGCTGATTGGCTGACAGCCGTGGTATTTCAGACCGTATACCTTTCATCTTGGTAAATATATTATAAACTGGGTGGTTTGAGCCCTGAATGCTGATTGGCTGACAGCCGTGGTATATCAGACCGCGCATACCTTACATCTTGGTAAATATATTATAAACTGGGTGGTTTGAGCCCTGAATACTGATTGGCTGACAGCCGTGGTACATCAGACCGTATACCATATATTTACTGCTCTAATTACGTTGGTAAACAGTTTATAATAGCACGGTCTGATATACCACGGATGTCAGCCAATCAGAACCACCCAGTTTATATTCTATAATATATTGGTTTGAGCACTGAATGCTGATTGGATGACCGCCGTGGTCTGTATACCTTACATCTTTGTAAATATAATATAGAATACGCCATTTAGCAAGACATTTTTATCTAAAGCCACTTACAGTCATTTGTGCATAAACTTTACATATGACTGTTTCCCGGGAATTGAATCCACAATCCTGACGTTTACAAGAGCCATGCTCTACCAACTGAGCCATGTCGGACCAGACAGACACCAGGGTCTGTATCCTGCAGACATCTACTTCACTGTGGCCTTGAATTCTTTCTGCCAAACAGTTGGACATTGAAAGGTAATTGTTGTGAAAGCCCATATGATGTGTAATTCCTGGCTAACTTTGAGATGCCAAGCCAGCAGAAATCACTACACACCAGGTCAACTCACTCACTACCTGACCAGGCCAGCAGAAATCACTACACCAGGACAACAACTCACGACCTGACCAGGCCAGCAGAAATCACTACACCAGGCCAACAACTCACGACCTGACCAGGCCAGCAGAAATCACTACACCAGGCCAACAACTCACGACCTGACCAGGCCAGCAGAAATCACTACACCAGGCCAACAACTCACTACCTGACCAGGCCAGCAGAAATCACTACACCAGGCCAACAACTCACTACCTGACCAGGCCAGCAGAAATCACTACACCAGGCCAACAACTCACGACCTGACCAGGCCAGCAGAAATCACTACACCAGGCCAACAACTCACTACCTGACCAGGCCAGCAGAAATCACTACACCAGGACAACTCACTACCTGACCAGGCCAGCAGAAATCACTACACCAGGCCAACAACTCACTACCCGACCAGGCCAGCAGAAATCACAACACCAATGTGTGTGTGTGTGTGTAGGGTAGTATAGAGAATAGGTGTGTGTTTGTGTAGGGTAGTATAGAGAACAGGTGTGTGTGTAGGGGTAATATAGAGAACAGGTGTGTGTGTAGGGTAGTACAGAGAACGTGTGCGTGTGTGTGTGTGTGTGGGGGGGGGGGGGGGGTAGTATAGAGAACAGGTGTGTGTGTGTGTGTGGGGGGGGGGGTAGTATAGAGAACAGGTGTGTGTGTGTGTAGGGTAGTATAGAGAACAGGTGTGTGTGTGTGTAGGGGTAGGGTAGTATAGAGAACAGGTGTGTGTGTGTTTGTGTGTGTAGGGTAGTATAGAGAACAGGTGTGTGTGTGTGTGTGTGTGTGTGTGTGTGTGTGTGTGTAGGGGTAGTATAGAGAACAGGTGTGTGTGTGTGTGTAGGGTAGTATAGAGAACAGGTGTGTGTGTGTGTGTGTGTGTGTAGGGTAGTATAGAGAACAGGTGTGTGTGTGTGTAGGGTAGTATAGAGAACAGGTGTGTGTGTGTGTGTGTGTGTGTGTGTGTGTGTGTGTGTGTGTGTGTGTATGTATGTGTGTGTGTGTGTGTAGGGGTAGTATAGAGAACAGGTGTGTGTGTGTGTAGGGTAGTATAGAGAACAGGTGTGTGTGTGTGTGTGTGTGTGTGTTTAGGGTAGTATAGAGAACAGGTGTGTGTGTGTGTGTGTGTGTGTGTGTGTGTGTAGGGTAGTATAGAGAACAGGTGTGTGTGTGTGTAGGGTAGTATAGAGAACAGGTGTGTGTGTGTGTGTGTGTGTGTGTGTGTGTAGGGGTAGTATAGAGAACAGGTGTGTGTGTGTGTATGTTAGTATAGAGAACATGTGTGTGTGTGTGTGTGTGTGTGTGTGTATGTTAGTATGTAGAACAGGTGTGTAGCTGGTGAGAGATGACGTTGCGAAGCTTAGGTAGCACCCAGAGGGGTAGGAGCTAACACACACACACACACACACACACACACACACACACACACACACACACAGCTGTTGGCATTAGGTGCATTGAGCCACAGGAGTAACGATGAGTTCACAGCCATGCAATCTGTACCAAATCTCTCGCTCTCTCCGAAATAAACACACACACGCTTACTGATTGGACAATGAACTCTCCGATTTGCCAAGAAACACACACCACACTGCACAGTGATACACGTACAGAGTTAAAAATAAAATACAACTTTATTATCCATTCAGGACGGACATCCTTCCATTAAAATGATCACAAACACTATCACACCATATAAACCAGTCAGTCCATCATACTATCACACCATTTAAACCAGTCAGTCCATTATACTATCACACCATGTAAACCAGTCAGTCCATTATACTATCACACCATTTAAACCAGTCAGTCCATCATACTATCACACCATGTAAACCAGTCAGTCCATTATACTATCACACCATGTAAACCAGTCAGTCCAATATATTGACTATCACACCATATAAACCAGTCAGTCCATCATACTTTCACACCATTTAAACCAGTCAGTCCATTATATTGACTATCACACCATTTAAACCAATCAGTCCATTATATTGACTATCACACCATTTAAACCAGTCAGTCCATCATATTGACTATCACACCATATAAACCAGTCAGTCCATTATATTGACTATCACACCATATAAACCAGTCAGTCCATTATATTGACTATCACACCATTTAAACCAGTCAGTCCATTATATTGACTATCACACCATTTAAACCAGTCAGTCCATTATATTGACTATCACACCATTTAAACCAGTCAGTCCATTATATTGACTATCACACCATATAAACCAGTCAGTCCATCATACTATCACACCATTTAAACCAGTCAGTCCATTATATTGACTATCACACCATTTAAACCAGTCAGTCCATTATATTGACTATCACACCATTTAAACCAGTCAGTCCATTATATTGACTATCACACCATTTAAACCAGTCAGTCCATTATATTGACTATCACACCATTTAAACCAGTCAGTCCATTATATTGACTATCACACCATTTAAACCAGTCAGTCCATTATATTGACTATCACACCATTTAAACCAGTCAGTCCATTATATTGACTATCACACCATTTAAACCAATCAGTCCATTATATTGACTATCACACCATTTAAACCAGTCAGTTCATCATCCTGACTAACAACATAGAGAACAGTGTTTACTATTGTGGTCCGTTTGATTTTGCCTCTCAGGATCATATTGCCGAACCAGACTGTCATCTTGAACGTGAGGGATGCTCCCCCACCAGACTGTCATCTTGAACCTGAGGGATGCTCCCCCACCAGACTGTCATCTTGAACGTGAGGGATGCTCCCCCACCAGACTGTCATCTTGAACGTGAGGGATGCTCCCCCACCAGACTGTCATCTTGAACGTGAGGGATGCTCCCCCACCAGACTGTCATCTTGAACGTGAGGGATGCTCCCCCACCAGACTGTCACCTTGAACGTGAGGGATGCTCCCCCACCAGACTGTCATCTTGAACGTGAGGGATGCTCCCCCACCAGACTGTCATATTGAATGTGAGGGATGCTCCCCCACCAGACTGTCATATTGAACATGAGGGATGCTCCCCACCAGACTGTCATCTTGAACATGAGGGATGCTCCCCAGCAGACTGTCATATTGAACGTGAGGGATGCTCCCCACCAGACTGTCATTTTGAACGTGAGGGATGCTCCCCCACCAGACTGTCATATTGAACGTGAGGGATGCCCCCCACCAGACTGTCATATTGAACGTGAGGGATGCTCCCCACCAGACTGTCATATTGAATGTGAGGGATGCTCCCCCACCAGACTGTCATATTGAACATGAGGGATGCTCCCCCACCAGACTGTCATATTGAATGTGAGGGATGCTCCCCCACCAGACTGTCATATTGAACATGAGGGATGCTCCCCCACCAGACTGTCATATTGAACGTGAGGGATGCTCCCCACCAGACTGTCATCTTGAACGTGAGGGATGCTCCCCACCAGACTGTCATATTGAAGGTGAGGGATGCTCCCCACCAGACTGTCATCTTGAACGTGAGGGACGCTCCCCCACCAGACTGTCATCTTGAACGTGAGGGATGCTCCCCCACCAGACTGTCATATTGAAGGTGAGGGATGCTCCCCACCAGACTGTCATCTTGAACGTGAGGGATGCTCCCCCACCAGACTGTCATATTGAATGTGAGGGATGCTCCCCACCAGACTGTCATATTGAAGGTGAGGGACGCTCCCCCACCAGACTGTCATCTTGAACGTGAGGGATGCTCCCCCACCAGACTGTCATATTGAATGTGAGGGATGCTCCCCACCAGACTGTCATATTGAAGGTGAGGGATGCTCCCCACCAGACTGTCATCTTGAACGTGAGGGATGCTCCCCACCAGACTGTCATATTGAAGGTGAGGGATGCTCCCCACCAGACTGTCATCTTGAACGTGAGGGACGCTCCCCCACCAGACTGTCATCTTGAACGTGAGGGATGCTCCCCCACCAGACTGTCATATTGAAGGTGAGGGATGCTCCCCCACCAGACTGTCATCTTGAACGTGAGGGATGCTCCCCACCAGACTGTCATATTGAAGGTGAGGGATGCTCCCCACCAGACTGTCATCTTGAACGTGAGGGACGCTCCCCCACCAGACTGTCATCTTGAACGTGAGGGATGCTCCCCCACCAGACTGTCATCTTGAACGTGAGGGATGCTCCCCCACCAGACTGTCATATTGAACGTGAGGGATGCTCCCCCACCAGACTGTCATATTGAACGTGAGGGATGCTCCCCCACCAGACTGTCATATTGAACGTGAGGGATGCTCCCCCACCAGACTGTCATCTTGAACGTGAGGGATGCTCCCCCACCAGACTGTCATATTGAATGTGAGGGATGCTCCCCCACCAGACTGTCATATTGAAGGTGAGGGATGCTCCCCACCAGACTGTCATCTTGAACGTGAGGGATGCTCCCCCACCAGACTGTCATATTGAATGTGAGGGATGCTCCCCACCAGACTGTCATATTGAAGGTGAGGGACGCTCCCCCACCAGACTGTCATCTTGAACGTGAGGGATGCTCCCCCACCAGACTGTCATATTGAATGTGAGGGATGCTCCCCACCAGACTGTCATATTGAAGGTGAGGGATGCTCCCCACCAGACTGTCATCTTGAACGTGAGGGATGCTCCCCACCAGACTGTCATATTGAAGGTGAGGGATGCTCCCCACCAGACTGTCATCTTGAACGTGAGGGACGCTCCCCCACCAGACTGTCATCTTGAACGTGAGGGATGCTCCCCCACCAGACTGTCATATTGAAGGTGAGGGATGCTCCCCCACCAGACTGTCATCTTGAACGTGAGGGATGCTCCCCACCAGACTGTCATATTGAAGGTGAGGGATGCTCCCCACCAGACTGTCATCTTGAACGTGAGGGACGCTCCCCCACCAGACTGTCATCTTGAACGTGAGGGATGCTCCCCCACCAGACTGTCATCTTGAACGTGAGGGATGCTCCCCCACCAGACTGTCATATTGAACGTGAGGGATGCTCCCCCACCAGACTGTCATATTGAACGTGAGGGATGCTCCCCCACCAGACTGTCATATTGAACGTGAGGGATGCTCCCCAGCAGACTGTCATATTGAATGTGAGGGATGCTCCCTCACCAGACTGTCATCTTGAACGTGAGGGATGCTCCCCCACCAGACTGTCA
The DNA here is from genome assembly GCF_057628025.1 of Oncorhynchus mykiss. Lineage (NCBI taxonomy): Eukaryota > Metazoa > Chordata > Actinopteri > Salmoniformes > Salmonidae > Oncorhynchus > Oncorhynchus mykiss. The sequence goes on from NC_143023.1 coordinate 4,012,057, forward strand.
TATTGAACGTGAGGGATGCTCCCCCACCAGACTGTCATCTTGAACGTGAGGGATGCTCCCCCACCAGACTGTCATATTGAATGTGAGGGATGCTCCCCCACCAGACTGTCATCTTGAACGTGAGGGATGCTCCCCCACCAGACTGTCATATTGAATGTGAGGGATGCTCCCCCACCAGACTGTCATATTGAATGTGAGGGATGCTCCCCCAGCAGACTGCTGTACTGTTGCTTATAAAAACAAAATTCAGTCCGCATTCTCTGTAAAGCTCGGCTTGTCATCAATGTGTCCCCCGAGGTTTTTAAAACACTCAACCTCCTCCACCTGTTGGTCGTTCAGAGACAGTGGTTGGGACATCGGCAGGTTGCTGCCATTGATGACCAGCTCCATTTGTCTTGTCCAAATTGATGCTCAGGGCACTTGACCGGCACCATTCTTAAAGACGGTTGGCCTGTGTAATATTTTATGACAGATGAATGTCCTTATTTATAATGTTCTACAGCTTTAGATTCATCCAATCAAATAAATAGGGAAAGAAAATACAGAATAGCAACAAAAAAAATAAGAGCTTTAAAAGCTCCAAAGATTTCCATCGGGTCCATAATAAATAGCATCTGTTGTGTCCTTTAGGGATAAAATGCCTGTCAAACACTCTGCTGTTATAGCAGGCAACCAGCAGAGACTTGATCTGAAAGGCATATTGGAACAGATGTGTTGATAGTACATCTCTCTCTGCCCGTGTGCATACACTGCTGTGTGCAGGCGTGAGTGGATTTACAATGCACAGGGCGGGGATAGAGGTGCTGGGAATGAATGGGTGGAAGGGGCTGGGGTTGGAGAGAAGAGAGAGAGATATGGGGTTGGAGAGAGAGAGAGAGAGAGAGATGGGGTTGGAGAGAGAGATATGGTTGGAGAGAGAGAGAGAAAGAGAGAGAGATGGGGTTGGAGAGCGAGAGAGATGGGGTTGGAGAGAGAGAGAGAGAGAGAGAGAGAGAGATGGGGTTGGAGAGAGAGAGATAGGGTTGGAGAGAGAGAAAGAGAGAGAGAGATGGGGTTGGAGAGAGAGAGAGATGTGGTTGGAGAGAGAGAGAGAGAGATAGGGTTGGAAAGAGAGAGAGATGGAGTTGGAGAAAGAGAGAGAGATGGGGTTGGAGAGAGAGAGAGATGGGGATGGAGAGAGAGAGAGAGAGAGAGAGATGGGTTTGGAGAGAGAGTGATAGATATGGGGTTGGAGAGAGAGAGAGATGGGGTTGGAGAGAGAGAGAGATGGGGTTGGAGAGAGAGAGATGGGGTTGGAGAGAGAGAGATGGGGTTGGAGAGAGAGAGAGAAAGAGATGGGGTTGGAGAGAGAGAGAGAGAGAGCGAGATATGGGGCTGGAGAGAGAGAGAGATGGGGTTGGAGAGAGAGAGAGATGGGGTTGGAGAGAGAGAGAGAGAGAGATGAGGTTGGAGAGAGAGAGAGAGATATGGGGTTGGAGAGAGAGAGATGGGGTTGGAGAGAGAGAGATGTGGTTGGAGAGAGAGAGAGAGAGAGAGATGGGGTTGGAGAGAGAGAGAGAGCGAGATATGGGGTTGGAGAGAGAGAGAGAGAGAGATGGGGTTGGAGAGAGAGGAGGAGATACGCGAAGGAGAGAAGAGGGAGAGACACTTCAGAGGATTTGGCCCTGGTCTCAGAAAGGTCAGGTCTGTAAATAAAGTTAGTATTGATCATTAGAAGGTGTGTGGTTTAGCTGTGGTGGGCAGGCTGCTGTGTTCTCTGAGGAACTGTCAAAACTACACCCCTCTACTCCGCCCCTAAAACCTCCACTCTTCTACTCCGCCCCTAAAACCTAAAACCTCCACTCTTCTACTCCGCCCCTAAAACCTCCACTCTTCTACTCCGCCCCTAAAACCTCCACTCTTCTACTCCGCCTCTCTACTCCGCCCCTAAAATCTCCACTCTTCTACTCCGCCCCTAAAATCTCCACTCTTCTACTCCGCCCCTAAAACCTCCACTCTTCTACTCCGCCCTTAAAACCTTCACTCTTCTACTCCGCCCCTAAAACCTCCAATCTTCAACTCTGCGCCTCCAATCTGCAACTCCTCCCCTCCAATCTTCAACTCTGCCCCTCCACTCCTTTCCTCCACTAATGTAGTGCGTACATAGTGTTTCCTCCACTAATGTAGTGCGTACATAGTGTTTCCTCCACTAATGTAGTGTATACATAGTGTTTCCTCCACTAATGTAGTGTGTACATAGTATAATGTAGTGTGTACATAGTGTTTCCTCCACTAATGTAGTGTGTACATAGTATAATGTAGTGTGTACATAGTGTTTCCTCCACTAATGTAGTGTGTACATAGTATAATGTAGTGTATACATAGTGTTTCCTCCACTAATGTAGTGTGTACATAGTGTTTCCTCCACTAATGCAGTGTGTACATAGTGTTTCCTCCACTAATGTAGTGTATACATAGTGTTTCCTCCACTAATGTAGTGTGTACATAGTGTTTCCTCCACTAATGTAGTGTGTACATAGTGTTTCCTCCACTAATGTAGTGTGTACATAGTATAATGTAGTGTGTACATAGTGTTAAATCCACTAATGTAGTGTATACATAGTATAATGTAGTGTGTACATAGTGTTTCCTCCACTAATGTAGTGTGTACATAGTGTTTCCTCCACTAATGTAGTGTGTACATAGTGTTTCCTCCACTAATGTAGTGTGTACATAGTGTTTCCTCCACTAATGTAGTGTGTACATAGTGTTTCCTCCACTAATGTAGTGTGTACATAGTGTTTCCTCCACTAATGTAGTGTGTACATAGTGTTTCCTCCACTAATGTAGTGTGTACATAGTGTTTCCTCCACTAATGTAGTGTGTACATAGTGTTTCCTCCACTAATGTAGTGTGTACATAGTGTTTCCTCCACTAATGTAGTGTGTACATAGTGTTTCCTCCACTAATGTAGTGTGTACATAGTGTTTCCTCCACTAATGTAGTGTGTACATAGTGTTTCCTCCACTAATGTAGTGTGTACATAGTGTTTCCTCCACTAATGTAGTGTGTACATAGTGTTTCCTCCACTAATGTAGTGTGTACATAGTGTTTCCTCTGCTAATGTAGTGTGTACATAGTATAATGTAGTGTGTACATAGTGTTTCCTCCACTAATGTAGTGTGTACATAGTGTTTCCTCCACTAATGTAGTGTGTACATAGTGTTTCCTCCACTAATGTAGTGTGTACATAGTGTTTCCTCCACTAATGTAGTGTGTACATAGTGTTTCCTCCACTAATGTAGTGTGTACATAATCCTACATTAATGAAGGTACTGTAAGTCTATGTCAAAAGGAGTCATAACAACACACTACATTAACAGGCAAGTCGAAGCTACATGATTCTCCTCCACTGCACCATCCTTCCATACAGACACATTATTCTGTAGAGAAAGATGAGAAGCCTCATCTGCCAAGAAGGGAATTGTAGGTGGAAATGGGAGGTAGATCACTAGGAATCTGTCATAACTAAATAATACCAGTAGCTAGCTGTAGTGAATGACATCATGCTGTAGAAGAGAGAGGAGAGATTAGAGAGAGAGAGAGCGAGAGAGACAGAGAGAGAGAGAGAGAGAGAGAGTAGAGAGAGATAGAGAGGAGAGAAAGAGAGAGAGAGAGAGAGAGGAGAGAAAGAGAGAGAGAGAGAGAGAGAGAGGGGGGGAGAGAGAGAGTAGAGAGAAAGAGAGTAGAGAGAGGAGAGAAAGAGAGTAGAGAGAGGAGAGAAAGAGAGTAGAGAGAGAGAGGAGAGAAAGAGAGTAGAGAGAGAGGAGAGAAAGAGAGTAGAGAGAGAGAGGAGAGAGAGTAGAGAGAGAGAGAGAGAGAGAGAGAGGGGGGGGAGAGAGAGTAGAGAGAAAGAGAGTAGACAGAGAGAGGAGAGAAAGAGAGTAGAGAGAGAGAGGAGAGAACGAGTAGAGAGAGAGAGAGAAGAGAGAAAGAGTAGAGAGAAAGTAGAGAGAGAGAGAGAGAGAGAGAGAGAGAGAGAGAGAGAGAGAGAGGGAGAGAACGAGTAGAGAGAGAGAGAGAAGAGAGAAAGAGTAGAGAGAAAGTAGAGAGAGAGAGAGAGAGAGAGAGAGAGAGATAATGAATCAACAGCTTCACCCCAGCGACCTGAAGCTATTACCAGCATACCAGCATCCTGTCTGAGGGGCACAAGTACCCTTCATACCCAAATCACCTCTGGAGTAGCAGACACATGCAAGGGAACGAGAGTGAGCATTCCAAAAGGCACCCTATTCCCTACATAGTGCACTACTGTTGACCAGAGTCCTATTCGCCCTGGTCAAAAGTAGTGCACTCTATAGGAAATAGGGCTCCATTGGGAGCAGTGAATGTATGCAGGAGTTGTAAGTGACACGCCAACACATTGAGGTCGGAGCCCAAGACAGACAGACGGGCGGATAGACAGGGCACTCAATCATCTAGAGAGCAATCAGGGCTACACACACAGTCAGACACAGATACAGTCAGACACACACACAGTCAGACACAGACACAGTCAGACACACACACACACAGTCAGACACAGACACAGTCAGACACACACACAGTCAGACACAGACACAGTCAGACACACACACACACAGTCAGACACACACACAGTCAGACACAGACACAGTCAGACACACACACACACAGTCAGACACAGACACAGTCAGACACACACACAGTCAGATACAGACACAGTCACACACACACACACGGCCGACTGGCACACATTCAGCCGCTGCTCCAGAGAGATGGAGGGAGAGGTTGAGAGGGATCTGAAGTGGACAGTGTTCATCTGATGTGGCTGCTGTGTGTTCCTGGACACAACGTCCTGAGAGGACCGACCATAGAGCTGCTGTGTGTTCCTGGACACGATGTCCTGAGAGGACCGACCATAGAGCTGCTGTGTGTTCCTGGACACGATGTCCTGAGAGGACCGACCATAGAGCTGCTGTGTGTTCCTGGACACGATGTCCTGAGAGGACCGACCATAGAGCTGCTGTGTGTTCCTGGACACGATGTCCTGAGAGGACCGACCATAGAGCTGCTGTGTGTTCCTGGACACAACGTCCTGAGAGGACCGACCATAGAGCTGCTGTGTGTTCCTGGACACGATGTCCTGAGAGGACCGACCATAGAGCTGCTGTGTGTTCCTGGACACGATGTCCTGAGAGGACCGACCATAGAGCTGCTGTGTGTTCCTGGACACGATGTCCTGAGAGGACCGACCATAGAGCTACTGTGTGTTCCTGGACACGATGTCCTGAGAGGACCGACCATAGAGCTGTTGTGTGTTCCTGGACACAACGTCCTGAGAGGACCGACCATAGAGCTGCTGTTTGTTCCTGGACACTACGTCCTGAGAGGACCGACCATAGAGCTGCTGTGTGTTCCTGGACACTACGTCCTGAGAGGACCGACCATAGAGCTGTTGTGTGTTCCTGGACACTACGTCCTGAGAGGAGAGGACCGACCATAGAGCTGCTGTGTGTTCCTGGACACAACGTCCTGAGAGGACCAACCATAGAGCTGCTGTGTGTTCCTGGACACAACGTCCTGAGAGGACCGACCATAGAGTTGCTGTGTGTTCCTGGACACTACGTCCTGAGAGGACCGACCATAGAGCTGTTGTGTGTTCCTGGACACTACGTCCTGAGAGGAGAGGACCGACCATAGAGCTGCTGTGTGTTCCTGGACACAACGTCCTGAGAGGACCGACCATAGAGCTGCTGTGTGTTCCTGGACACAACGTCCTGAGAGGACCGACCATAGAGCTGCTGTGTGTTCCTGGACACGATGTCCTGAGAGGACAGACCATAGAGCTGCTGTGTGTTCCTGGACACAACGTCCTGAGAGGACCGACCATAGAGCTGCTGTGTGTTCCTGGACACGACGTCCTGAGAGGAGAGGACCAACCAAACAATGTCTTTATGTGTGTGCACATCTTTCTGTCTGTCTAGGAATTTACGGTCTCACCCTACCACATCCCCTGACGATGGACAACCTCTGTAAGCGTCGCTGCTGATAAGAAAATGAGTGTTTGTTTAGACGTGAAATTAGCCTTTGAGAAACACCAGCTGGACACTACAATATGTATCTGGGTGCTGAGAAACACCAGCTGGACACTTCAATATGTATCTGGATGTTGAGAAACACCAGCTGGACACTTCAATATGTATCTGGATGTTGGGAAACACCAGCTGGACACTACAATATGTATCTGGGTGTTGGGAAACACCAGCTGGACACTACAATATGTATCTGGGTGTTGGGAAACACCAGCTGGACACTACAATATGTATCTGGGTGTTCAGAAACACCAGCTGGACACTACAATATGTATCTGGATGTTGGGAAACACCAGCTGGACACTACAATATGTATCTGGGTGTTGGGAAAAACCAGCTGGACACATCAATATGTATCTGGGTGTTTAGAAACACCAGCTGGACACTACAATATGTATCTGGATGTTGGGAAACACCAGCTGGACACTACAATATGTATCTGGGTGTTCAGAAACACCAGCTGGACACTACAATATGTATCTGGATGTAGGGAAACACCAGCTGGACACTACAATATGTATCTGGGTGTTGGGAAACACCAGCTGGACACATCAATATGTATCTGGGTGTTTAGAAACACCAGCTGGACACTACAATATGTATCTGGATGTTGGGAAACACCAGCTGGACACTACAATATGTATCTGGATGTTGAGAAACACCAGCTGGACACTACAATATGTATCTGGGTGTTGGGAAACACCAGCTGGGCACTTCAATATGTATCTGGGTGTTGAGAAACACCAGCTGGACACTACAATATGTATCTGGGTGTTCAGAAACACCAGCTGGACACTACAATATGTATCTGGATGTTGGGAAACACCAGCTGGACACTTCAATATGTATCTGGGTGTTGGGAAACACCAGCTGGACACTTCAATATGTATCTGGGTGTTGGGAAACACCAGCTGGACACTTCAATATGTATCTGGGTGTTGAGAAACACCAGCTGGACACATCAATATGTATCTGGGTGTTTAGAAACACCAGCTGGACACTACAATATGTATCTGGATGTTGGGAAACACCAGCTGGACACTACAATATGTATCTGGATGTTGAGAAACACCAGCTGGACACTACAATATGTATCTGGGTGTTTAGAAACACCAGCCTGACACTACAATATGTATCTGGGTGTTGAGAAACACCAGCTGGACACTACAATATGTATCTGGGTGTTGGGAAACACCAGCTGGACACTTCAATATGTATCTGGGTGTTTAGAAACACCAGCTGGACACTTCAATATGTATCTGGGTGTTGAGAAACACCAGCTGGACACTTCAATATGTATCTGGGTGTTGAGAAACACCAGCTGGACACATCAATATGTATCTGGGTGTTGGGAAACACCAGCTGGACACTTCACTATGTATCTGGATGTTGGGAAACACCAGCTGGACACTACAATATGTATCTGGGTGTTGAGAAACACCAGCTGGACACTTCAATATGTATCTGGGTGTTGAGAAACACCAGCTGGATACTTCAATATGTATCTGGGTGTTGAGAAACACCAGCTGGACACATCAATATGTATCTGGGTGTTGAGAAACACCAGCTGGACACTACAATATGTATCTGGGTGTTGAGAAACACCAGCTGGATACTTCAATATGTATCTGGGTGTTGAGAAACACCAGCTGGACACTTCAATATGTATCTGGGTGTTGAGAAACACCAGCTGGACACTTCAATATGTATCTGGGTGTTGAGAAACACCAGCTGGATACTTCAATATGTATCTGGGTGTTGAGAAACACCAGCTGGACACTTCAATATGTATCTGGGTGTTGAGAAACACCAGCTGTAGCCGATCGAAGAGACAAACACGTGTCAAACACAACCTCTGAGTCAGACTATGACCGGATGGAGGAAAAGCTTTACTTTGGAAAGGAAAACAACATCAGAGGAAAGAATCAAATGTTATGTACGTAATCAGACAAACTGTGTTTTTCCTGCTTTATCTAAATAGGACTGACCCAAATAATGATGGAACGTTCCCATGAGTCACGCTGATTCCTGACATTCTTTTGGAAGTCAGCAGAATGTTTTGGTAGTTATTCTACTACTGGGTGGTTTGGTCAGAGCATTCTATTCTATATTATACTACTGGGTGGTTTGGTCAGAGCATTCTATTCTATATTCTACTACTGGGTGGTTTGGTCAGAGCATTCTATTCTATATTCTACTGGGTGGTTTGGTCAGAGCATTCTATTCTATATTATAAACTGGGTGGTTTGGTCAGAGCATTCTATTCTATATTATAAACTGGGTAGTTTGGTCAGAGCATTCTATTCTATATTCTACTGGGTGGTTTGGTCAGAGCATTCTATTCTATATTATAAACTGGGTGGTTTGGTCAGAGCATTCTATTCTATGTTATAAACTGGGTGGTTTGGTCAGAGCATTCTATTCTATATTCTACTGGGTGGTTTGGTCAGAGCATTCTATTCTATATTCTACTACTGGGTAGTTTGGTCAGAGCATTCTATTCTATATTATAAACTGGGTAGTTTGGTCAGAGCATTCTATTCTATATTCTACTGGGTGGTTTGGTCAGAGCATTCTATTCTATATTATAAACTGGGTGGTTTGGTCAGAGCATTCTATTCTATATTATAAACTGGGTAGTTTGGTCAGAGCATTCTATTCTATATTCTACTACTGGGTGGTTTGGTCAGAGCATTCTATTCTATATTCTACTACTGGGTAGTTTGGTCAGAGCATTCTATTCTATATTATAAACCGGGTGGTTTGGTCAGAGCATTCTATTCTATATTCTACTACTGGGTAGTTTGGTCAGAGCATTCTATTCTATATTATACTACTGGGTAGTTTGGTCAGAGCATTCTATTCTATATTCTACTACTGGGTGGTTTGGTCAGAGCATTCTATTCTATATTCTACTACTGGGTGGTTTGGTCAGAGCATTCTATTCTAAATTCTACTACTGGGTGGTTTGGTCAGAGCATTCTATTCTATATTCTACTACTGGGTAGTTTGGTCAGAGCATTCTATTCTATATTCTACTACCGGGTGGTTTGGTCAGAGCATTCTATTCTATATTATAAACTGGGTGGTTTGGTCAGAGCATTCTATTCTATATTCTACTACTGGGTGGTTTGGTTGGAGCATTCTATTCTATATTCTACTACTGGGTGGTTTGGTCAGAGCATTCTATTCTATATTCTACTACTGGGTGGTTTGGTCAGAGCATTCTATTCTATATTCTACTACTGGGTGGTTTGGTCAGAGCATTCTATTCTATATTCTACTACTGGGTGGTTTGGTCAGAGCATTCTATTCTATATTCTACTACTGGGTAGTTTGGTCAGAGCATTCTATTCTATATTCTACTACTGGGTGGTTTGGTCAGAGCATTCTATTCTATATTCTACTACTGGGTGGTTTGGTCAGAGCATTCTATTCTATATTCTACTACTGGGTGGTTTGGTCAGAGCATTCTATTCTATATTCTACTACTGGGTGGTTTGGTTGGAGCATTCTATTCTACATTCTACTACTGGGTGGTTTGGTCAGAGCATTCTATTCTATATTCTACTACTGGGTGGTTTGGTCAGAGCATTCTATTCTATATTATACTACTGGGTGGTTTGGTCAGAGCATTCTATTCTATATTATACTACTGGGTGGTTTGGTCAGAGCATTCTATTCTATATTCTACTACTGGGTAGTTTGGTTGGAGCATTCTATTCTATATTCTACTGGGTGGTTTGGTCAGAGCATTCTATTCTATATTCTACTACTGGGTGGTTTGGTCAGAGCATTCTATTCTATATTCTACTACTGGGTAGTTTGGTCAGAGCATTCTATTCTATATTATAAACTGGGTGGTTTGGTTGGAGCATTCTATTCTATATTCTACTACTGGGTGGTTTGGTTGGAGCATTCTATTCTATATTCTACTACTGGGTGGTTTGGTGAGAGCATTCTATTCTATATTCTACTACTGGGTGGTTTGGTCAGAGCATTCTATTCTATATTCTACTACTGGGTGGTTTGGTTGGAGCATTCTATTCTATATCATAAACCGGGTGGTATGGTCAGAGCATTCTATTCTATATTCTACTACTGGGTGGTTTGGTTGGAGCATTCTATTCTATATTCTACTACTGGGTGGTTTGGTTGGAGCATTCTATTCTATATTCTACTACTGGGTAGTTTGGTCAGAGCATTCTATTCTATATTCTACTACTGGGTGGTTTGGTCAGAGCATTCTATTCTATATTATAAACTGGGTGGTTTGGTCAGAGCATTCAATTCTATATTCTACTACTGGGTGGTTTGGTTGGAGCATTCTATTCTATATTATAAACTGGGTAGTTTGGTCAGAGCCTTCTATTCTATATTATACTACTGGGTAGTTTGGTTGGAGCATTCTATTCTATATTATAAACTGGGTGGTTTGGTCAGAGCATTCTGTTCTATATTCTACTACTGGGTGGTTTGGTCAGAGCATTCTATTCTATATTATAAACTGGGTAGTTTGGTCAGAGCATTCTATTCTATATTCTACTACTGGGTGGTTTGGTCAGAGCATTCTATTCTATATTCTACTACTGGGTGGTTTGGTCAGAGCATTCTATTCTATATTCTACTACTGGGTGGTTTGGTCAGAGCATTCTATTCTATATTCTACTACTGGGTGGTTTGGTCAGAGCATTCTATTCTATATTCTACTACAGGGTAGTTTGGTCAGAGCATTCTATTCTAAATTCTACTACTGGGTGGTTTGGTCAGAGCATTCTATTCTATATTCTACTACTGGGTGGTTTGGTTGGAGCATTCTATTCTATATTCTACTACTGGGTGGTTTGGTCAGAGCATTCTATTCTATATTATACTACTGGGTGGTTTGGTCAGAGCATTCTATTCTATATTCTACTACTGGGTGGTTTGGTTGGAGCATTCTATTCTATATTCTACTACTGGGTGGTTTGGTCAGAGCATTCTATTCTATATTCTACTACTGGGTGGTTTGGTCAGAGCATTCTATTCTATATTCTACTACTGGGTGGTTTGGTCAGAGCATTCTATTCTATATTCTACTACTGGGTGGTTTGGTCAGAGCATTCTATTCTATATTCTACTACTGGGTAGTTTGGTCAGAGCATTCTATTCTATATTCTACTACTGGGTGGTTTGGTCAGAGCATTCTATTCTATATTCTACTACTGGGTGGTTTGGTCAGAGCATTCTATTCTATATTCTACTACTGGGTGGTTTGGTCAGAGCATTCTATTCTATATTCTACTACTGGGTGGTTTGGTTGGAGCATTCTATTCTACATTCTACTACTGGGTGGTTTGGTCAGAGCATTCTATTCTATATTCTACTACTGGGTGGTTTGGTCAGAGCATTCTATTCTATATTATACTACTGGGTGGTTTGGTCAGAGCATTCTATTCTATATTATACTACTGGGTGGTTTGGTCAGAGCATTCTATTCTATATTCTACTACTGGGTAGTTTGGTTGGAGCATTCTATTCTATATTCTACTGGGTGGTTTGGTCAGAGCATTCTATTCTATATTCTACTACTGGGTGGTTTGGTCAGAGCATTCTATTCTATATTCTACTACTGGGTAGTTTGGTCAGAGCATTCTATTCTATATTATAAACTGGGTGGTTTGGTTGGAGCATTCTATTCTATATTCTACTACTGGGTGGCTTGGTTGGAGCATTCTATTCTATATTCTACTACTGGGTGGTTTGGTGAGAGCATTCTATTCTATATTCTACTACTGGGTGGTTTGGTCAGAGCATTCTATTCTATATTCTACTACTGGGTGGTTTGGTTGGAGCATTCTATTCTATATCATAAACCGGGTGGTATGGTCAGAGCATTCTATTCTATATTCTACTACTGGGTGGTTTGGTTGGAGCATTCTATTCTATATTCTACTACTGGGTGGTTTGGTTGGAGCATTCTATTCTATATTCTACTACTGGGTAGTTTGGTCAGAACATTCTATTCTATATTCTACTACTGGGTGGTTTGGTCAGAGCATTCTATTCTATATTATAAACTGGGTGGTTTGGTCAGAGCATTCTATTCTATATTCTACTACTGGGTGGTTTGGTTGGAGCATTCTATTCTATATTATAAACTGGGTAGTTTGGTCAGAGCCTTCTATTCTATATTATACTACTGGGTAGTTTGGTTGGAGCATTCTATTCTATATTATAAACTGGGTGGTTTGGTCAGAGCATTCTATTCTATATCATACACTGGGTGGTTTGGTCAGAGCATTCTATTCTATATTCTACTACTGGGTGGTTTGGTCAGAGCATTCTATTCTATATTCTACTACTGGGTGGTTTGGTTGGAGCATTCTATTCTATATTATAAACCGGGTGGTTTGGTTGGAGCATTCTATTCTATATTATAAACTGGGTGGTTTGGTCGGAGCATTCTATTCTATATTATAAACTGGGTGGTTTGGTCAGAGCATTCTATTCTATATTCTACTACTGGGTGGTTTAGTCAGAGCATTCTATTCTATATTCTACTACTGGGTGGTTTGGTTGGAGCATTCTATTCTATATTCTACTACTGGGTGGTTTGGTCAGAGCATTCTATTCTATATTCTACTACTGGGTAGTTTGGTTGGAGCATTCTATTCTATATTCTACTACTGGGTAGTTTGGTTGGAGCATTCTATTCTATATTCTACTACTGGGTGGTTTGATTGGAGCATTCTATTCTATATTATACTACTGGGTAGTTTGGTTGGAGCATTCTATTCTATATTCTACTACTGGGTAGTTTGGCTGGAACATTCTATTCTATATTATAAACTGGGTGGTTTGGTTGGAGCATTCTATTCTATATTCTACTACTGGGTAGTTTGGCTGGAACATTCTATTCTATATTATAAACTGGGAGGTTTGGTTGGAGCATTCTATTCTATATTATAAACTGGGTGGTTTGGTTGGAGCATTCTATTCTATATTATAAACTGGGTAGTTTGGTCAGAGCCTTCTATTCTATATTATACTACTGGGTAGTTTGGTTGGAGCATTCTATTCTATATTATAAACTGGGTGGTTTGGTCAGAGCATTCTATTCTATATTCTACTACTGGGTAGTTTGGTCAGAGCATTCTATTCTATATTCTACTACTGGGTGGTTTGGTCAGAGCATTCTATTCTATATTATAAACTGGGTAGTTTGGTCAGAGCATTCTATTCTATATTCTACTACTGGGTGGTTTGGTCAGAGCATTCTATTCTATATTCTACTACTGGGTGGTTTGGTCAGAGCATTCTATTCTATATTCTACTACTGGGTGGTTTGGTCAGAGCATTCTATTCTATATTCTACTACTGGGTGGTTTGGTCAGAGCATTCTATTCTATATTCTACTACAGGGTAGTTTGGTCAGAGCATTCTATTCTAAATTCTACTACTGGGTGGTTTGGTCAGAGCATTCTATTCTATATTCTACTACTGGGTGGTTTGGTTGGAGCATTCTATTCTATATTCTACTACTGGGTAGTTTGGTCAGAGCATTCTATTCTATATTATACTACTGGGTGGTTTGGTCAGAGCATTCTATTCTATATTCTACTACTGGGTGGTTTGGTTGGAGCATTCTATTCTATATTCTACTACTGGGTGGTTTGGTCAGAGCATTCTATTCTATATTCTACTACTGGGTGGTTTGGTCAGAGCATTCTATTCTATATTCTACTACTGGGTGGTTTGGTCAGAGCATTCTATTCTATATTCTACTACTGGGTGGTTTGGTCAGATCATTCTATTCTATATTCTACTACTGGGTAGTTTGGTCAGAGCATTCTATTCTATATTCTACTACTGGGTGGTTTGGTCAGAGCATTCTATTCTATATTCTACTACTGGGTGGTTTGGTCAGAGCATTCTATTCTATATTCTACTACTGGGTGGTTTGGTCAGAGCATTCTATTCTATATTCTACTACTGGGTGGTTTGGTTGGAGCATTCTATTCTACATTCTACTACTGGGTGGTTTGGTCAGAGCATTCTATTCTATATTCTACTACTGGGTGGTTTGGTCAGAGCATTCTATTTTATATTATACTACTGGGTGGTTTGGTCAGAGCATTCTATTCTATATTATACTACTGGGTGGTTTGGTCAGAGCATTCTATTCTATATTCTACTACTGGGTAGTTTAGTTGGAGCATTCTATTCTATATTCTACTGGGTGGTTTGGTCAGAGCATTCTATTCTATATTCTACTACTGGGTGGTTTGGTCAGAGCATTCTATTCTATATTCTACTACTGGGTAGTTTGGTCAGAGCATTCTATTCTATATTATAAACTGGGTGGTTTGGTTGGAGCATTCTATTCTATATTCTACTACTGGGTGGTTTGGTTGGAGCATTCTATTCTATATTCTACTACTGGGTGGTTTGGTGAGAGCATTCTATTCTATATTCTACTACTGGGTGGTTTGGTCAGAGCATTCTATTCTATATTCTACTACTGGGTGGTTTGGTCAGAGCATTCTATTCTATATTCTACTACTGGGTAGTTTGGATGGATCATTCTATTCTATATTCTACTACTGGGTAGTTTGGTTGGAGCATTCTATTCTATATTCTACTACTGGGTGGTTTGATTGGAGCATTCTATTCTATATTATACTACTGGGTAGTTTGGTTGGAGCATTCTATTCTATATTCTACTACTGGGTAGTTTGGCTGGAACATTCTATTCTATATTATAAACTGGGTGGTTTGGTTGGAGCATTCTATTCTATATTCTACTACTGGGTAGTTTGGCTGGAACATTCTATTCTATATTATAAACTGGGAGGTTTGGTTGGAGCATTCTATTCTATATTATAAACTGGGTAGTTTGGTCGGAGCATTCTATTCTATATTATAAACAGGGTAGTTTGGTCAGAGCATTCTATTCTATATTCTACTACTGGGTAGTTTGGTCAGAGCATTCTATTCTATATTCTACTACTGGGTAGTTTGGTTGGAGCATTCTATTCTATATTCTACTACTGGGTGGTTTGGTTGGAGCATTCTATTCTATATTATAAACTGGGTGGTTTGGTTGGAGCATTCTATTCTATATTATAAACCGGGTGGTTTGGTCAGAGCATTCTATTCTATATTCTACTACTGGGTGGTTTGGTTGGAGCATTCTATTCTATATTATAAACTGGGTGGTTTGGTTGGAGCATTCTATTCTATATTATAAACCGGGTGGTTTGGTTGGAGCATTCTATTCTATATTATACTACTGGGTGGTTTGGTTGGAGCATTCTATTCTATATTATAAACCGAGTGGTTTGGTTGGAGCATTCTATTCTATATTATAAACCGAGTGGTTTGGTTGGAGCATTCTATTCTATATTATAAACCGAGTGGTTTGGTTGGAGCATTCTATTCTATATTATAAACTGGGTGGTTTGGTTGGAGCATTCTATTCTATAATCTACTACTGGGTAGTTTGGTCAGAGCATTCTATTCTATATTATAAACTGGGTGGTTTGGTTGGAGCATTCTATTCTATATTCTACTACTGGGTAGTTTGGTTGGAACATTCTATTCTATATTCTACTACTGGGTGGTTTGGTCAGAGCATTCTATTCTATATTATACTACCGGGTAGTTTGGTTGGAGCATTCTATTCTATATTGGCTGGTTCGAGCCCTGAATGCTGATTGGCTGACAGCCGTGTTATATCAGACCGTATACCATGGGTATGACAACACATATTTTTACGGTTAAAATTACATCGGTAAATAGTTTATAATAAGACACCTTGAGGGTTTTTGGTATATGCCTAATTTATCACGGCTAAGGGCTGTATCCAGGCACTCTGCATTGTGTCGTGGCTATGAACATGCCGTGATATTGTGGCCATATACCACACCCCCTTGTGCCTTATTGCTTAAGTATATGTGATTCAGATTGTTCTGATATAGGTCATCCTGGGTCGTCTTGTGTTATGTTGTGTCTGTCTCCGTGTGTGTGTGTGTGTGTGTGTGTGTGTGTGTGTGTGTGTGTGTGTGTGTGTGTACAGGGAGACAGACAGCCACAGAAGCCTGGATAACTGGATTGAGCATGTTGTCAAAGCTGCAATTTGTAACTTTTTGGCCGACCAGAACAAATTCACATAGAAATGTCCGTTATAGATCTGTGATTCTCATTGAAAGCAAGTATAAGAAGCAGTACATCTGTTCTATGTTCGCTATTTCTATGCTTCCCGCTCTTAAGATTTGTCTTTGCAACTTTTACTTGCGGTTTTCTACATCAGTTTCAAAACACCTGAAAAAACTATATTTTCGGTTTAACGAAACAAATAATTCACAGTGGTTTAGACGGTACAATGATTCTCTACCAGCGGAGGCTCCTCAGAGGAGGAAGGGTGGGACCTCCTCAGAGGAGGAAGGGTGGGACCTCCTCAGAGGAGGAAGGGTGGGATCTCCTCAGAGGAGGAAGGGTGGGACCTCCTCAGAGGAGGAAGGAGAGGACCATCATCAGAGGAGGAAGGGGAGGACCTCCTCAGAGGAGGAAGGCGAGGATCTCCTCAGAGGAGGAAGGGGAGGACCTCCTCAGAGGAGGAAGGGTGGGACCTCCTCAGAGGAGGAAGGGTGGGACCTCCTCAGAGGAGGAAGGGTGGGATCTCCTCAGAGGAGGAAGGGGAGGACCTCCTCAGAGGAGGAAGGGTGGGACCTCCTCAGAGGAGGAAGGGTGGGATCTCCTCAGAGGAGGAAGGGGAGGACCTCCTCAGAGGAGGAAGGGTGGGACCTCCTCAGAGGAGGAAGGGTGGGACCTCCTCAGAGGAGGAAGGGTGGGATCTCCTCAGAGGAGGAAGGGGAGGACCTCCTCAGAGGAGGAAGGGTGGGACCTCCTCAGAGGAGGAAGGGTGGGATCTCCTCAGAGGAGGAAGGGGAGGACCTCCTCAGAGGAGGAAGGGTGGGACCTCCTCAGAGGAGGAAGGGTGGGATCTCCTCAGAGGAGGAAGGGGAGGACCTCCTCAGAGGAGGAAGGGGAGGATCTCCTCAGAGGAGGAAGGGTGGGACCTCCTCAGAGGAGGAAGGGTGGGATCTCCTCAGAGGAGGAAGGGGAGGACCTCCTCAGAGGAGGAAGGGAAGGATCTCCTCAGAGGAGGAAGGGGAGGATCTCCTCAGAGGAGGAAGGGGAGGACCTCCTCAGAGGAGGAAGGGAAGGATCTCCTCAGAGGAGGAAGGGGAGGATCTCCTCAGAGGAGGAAGGGGAGGACCTCCTCAGAGGAGGAAGGCGAGGATCTCCTCAGAGGAGGAAGGGTGGGATCTCCTCAGAGGAGGAAGGGGAGGACCATCCTCGTCAAGTAAATTTCATAAAAATAAAAACCCCTAAACACTCTCGACCTGTGTGCACCTACCCTGTAATCTTTATTTCCTAGGTCAGGTTATAGCAACCTGTCACGCCCTGACCGTAGAGAACTTGTTATGTCTCTAATTTTGGGTTGGTCAGGGTGTGATTTGGGTGGCGTTCTATGTTCTTTTTCTATGTGTTTGTATGTCTTTGTTTTCGGCCGGGTATGGTTGTCAGGGAGATTCATTCACTGCAGCTAGCTACCGGTATTATTCAGTAATGACTGTCAGGGACAGCTGTCGATCGTCGTCTCTGATTGGGAACCATACTTCGGTAGTTTTTTCCCCACCTGGGTTTTTGTGGGTAGTTGTTTTCTGTTTAGTGTCTTCCACCTTTCAGGACTGTTTCAGGTTATTCCCTTTGTTATGTTTGTATTTAGTGTTCAGTGTCAATAAATAAACATGAACACGTCCCACGCTGCACCTTGGTCCTCCACTCCTTCAATCAGCCGTTACACAACCTCACGATGGGTATTGGGGAACATTACAGTGTCATGTAGTAGCCTAAACCTATCACTGAACTGGGTGAATGGAATATGAATGACAGTAGCCTAAACCTATCACTGAACTGGGTGAATGGAATATGCTGTAATAGACACAAGGCTGCGCTCATGGGGAAAAAAAAGTGTCCTCCCTCATCTTAAACGCCACTGTTCTCTACATTATAAATGACTTGTTGTGTCACAAAAAAAAATAACAAAAAAAAGAAATTAAGCAAACTACTCCAATTTTAGCAAACAGGAAATGGTGGAGTGATTTCTGCATATTGCACCTTTAAAACAAGAGGAACAGTGTTCAACCTTTCAGACACAGAACAGACAGTAAATACCCAGGGGGCATTGCTACATTCCTCTGGGAAACATCCACTGTCTCTGCTTTAGATCAGCTCAATCATATACCAAAACAAACCTACATATTCCTAATATGTCAGGGGGGGGATATACTGGGGGGGGGGGGGGGGGGGGGGGATATGGGGGGGGGTACTTGGGGGGATATACTGGGGGGATATACTGGGGGGATATACTGGGGGGGGGGGGATATACTGGGGGGGGGGGGGGTATACTGGGGGGCATATACTGGGGGGGGATATACTGGGGGGATATACTGGGGGGATATACTGGGGGGATATACTGGGGAGGTATACTGGGGGGATATACTGGGGGGATATACTGGGGAGGTATACTGGGGGATATACTGGGGGGATATACTGGGGGGATATACTGGGGGGGGATATACTGGGGGGGGTATACTGGGGGGGTATACTGGGGGGGTATACTGGGGGGGGGGTATACTGGAGGGGGGGGTATACTGTAGAGCTGTGTGACGGTACTGAGGCCTCCACAGAACCTTCCAGACCACCACTTGATCTCTCTAACAGGGGGTCAAGCTTATCGCCAGCTCAATAATTAAACGATGACAGTAGTCAGTGAAGTTGATCATTTAAATGAAAACCTGGGAGCAGAGCGGGGAGCTCCTCGACGCACTCTTCATTAAGGAAAGATAATGGTTCTGAACGCTGAATGAACGCCGTGTGTGTGGGGTGTGTGTGGAGCGGGAGTGTGTGTGTGTGTGTGTGTGGTGTGTGTGTGCAGGCGTGTGTGTGGGGCGCGGGAGTGTGTGTGTGTTTGTGTGTTTGTGTGGTGCGTGGGAGGACCGAGAGGATTGTATTGTAATATACATTTTCAATTACCAGGGCTCTGAGTGGGAAGACATAGACACAGTACACACTGCAGCCCCCCCCCTCCATCACTAAGACATAGACACAGTACACACTGCAGCCCCCCCCCCTCCATCACTAAGACATAGACACAGTACACACTGCAGCCCCCCCCCCTCCATCACTAAGACATAGACACAGTACACACTGCAGCCCCCCCCCCTCCATCACTAAGACATAGACACAGTACACACTGCAGCCCCCCCTCCATCACTAAGACATAGACACAGTACACACTGCAGCCCCCCCCCCCCCCCCTCCTCCATCACTAAGACATAGACACAGTACACACTGCAGCCCCCCCCCCTGTCCATCACTAAGACATAGACACAGTACACACTGCAGCCCCCCCTCCTCCATCACTAAGACATAGACACAGTACACACTGCAGCTCCTCCCCCCCTCCATCACTAAGACATAGACACAGTACACACTGCAGCTCCTCCCTCCCTCCATCACTAAGACATAGACACAGTACACACTGCAGCTCCTCCCCCCCGTCCATCACTAAGACATAGACACAGTACACACTGCAGCCCCCCCCCCCCCTCCATCACTAAGACATAGACACAGTACACACTGCAGCCCCCCCCCTCCATCACTAAGACATAGACACAGTACACACTGCAGCCCCCCCCCCATCACTAAGACATAGACACAGTACACACTGCAGCCCCCCCCCCCTCCATCACTAAGACCATAGACACAGTACACACTGCAGCCCCCCCCCCCTCCATCACTAAGACATAGACACAGTACACACTGCAGCCCCCCCCCCCTCCATCACTAAGACATAGACACAGTACACACTGCAGCCCCCCCCCCCTCCTCCATCACTAAGACATAGACACAGTACACACTGCAGCCCCCCCCCTCCTCCATCACTAAGACATAGACACAGTACACACTGCAGCCCCCCCCCCCCTCCATCACTAAGACAGACACAGTGCACACTGCAGCCCCCCCCTCCATCACTAAGACATAGACACAGTACACACTGCAGCCCCCCCCCCCATCACTAAGACCATTACACATTCTGCAGAGTTAACATTTAAAAAATAAATAATAATAGTCTTATATGAATTTATCCATCATCTTTATATACTCCCTTTCCTTTTGATGGCATTTAAATGTGTGAACGGATTTTATAGGGAGCCATTTGGGACATAGAAAAATACATATCCACCCTGTCAAATACATCTGATTTTATAGGGAGCCATTTGGGACACAGAAAATACATATCCACTCTGTCAAATACATCTGATTTTATAGGGAACCATTTGGGACACAGAAAATACATATCCACTCTGTCAAATACATCTATAAGCAACGGAACTATTTACACTTAATCATATTGCTTCTCTCTCTCTCCCTTCATCTTTCTGCATCCCTCACTCTTCATAACCTTTCTCTCTCTCTCTCTCCCTCTCTCTATCTCTCTCTCTTTCTCCCTCTTTCCCTCCCTCCCTCCCTCCCTCTCCCTCCTCTCCCTCTCTCCCTCCCTCCCATCATGATGTTTTCCATCAAGCAGACTTAAAAGCAATAAGCAGAGTATTTCTGCAGATTAAATGGAATGATTTATTTCTCATTACCACTTTACAAAAGCTGTCCCATTTTGACACACTGTGATCAGAAACCAGAGAGAGTAGAGACCGGCTCAAATCTCCCCGATTAGGAAAGCTGTTTCCTCCAGCAAACCCTGAGGGGGGGTTTTATCAGTCAGTCCAAAGGGCTAGCAGGCAGCGCTGCTCTCATTTACACTACTTAACACGCCTGATTTAGGCTAAAGAAATAACTCTGGGACGCATTCACTGAGGATCAAAACGCTAAACTGAGCCAAATAACTGGTTGAAGTGTGTGTGTGTGTGCGGACGTGAGTGTTTATGTGTGTGTGTGTGTGTGCGTACGTGAGTGTGTGCGTACGTGAGTGTGTGTGCGTGCATGCGTACGTGAGTCTCTGTGTGTGTGTGTGCGTAAGTGAGTGTGTGTGCGTGCATGAGTGTGTGTGTGTGTAGAGGGACTTGACTGCTCTAGTTCCTATTATCCAGTGATTCCTGAAGATTGACACAGGGAGGGGGTCCGTCTAGATAAAGTGGTGGTGGGGGGGTCCATCTAGATACAGTGGTGGTGTGGTGGGGGGGGGGATATGATTGTTGAACAGAACTCATTCAAGTCAGACTCATTCAACCTGGAACAGTGATATATGCAGAGTCCCTGGACAGCTCTGCTCCATGTTAGAGAAGCTCGACCACAGAGCCGTCGGTCTGGCTATATTGGTCCCTTCATCTTCAACAGACGGTCTAACAGCAGCAGGTATTGGTAGCTCACCAGCGGCTGGAGAGATGAGGCCTGTCTGTGTTTTCTGTACTAGAATAGCTTGTGTGGAAAGCTAAGCCACAAGTCCTCAGTGTGGTATGATTAAGCAATAAGGTCCGAGGGGGTGTGGTATATGGCCAATATACCACGGCTGTTCTTAGGCACCACACAACCTAACTATATCAGTTGGTAACTATATCAGTTATTCAGGTGCTTCTACACCTGCATTGCTTGCTGTTTGGGGTTTTAGGCTGGGTTTCTGTACAGCACTTTGAGATATCAGCTGATGTACGAAGGGCTATATAAATACATTTGATTTGATTTGATTTGAAAAACAGTTTAAAGCTGTTAAGTCTCTGCAGTTTCTTCAAGTCTAGTTGTGTTGGTGACTTCAGCTCAGGTCTGGGAGGTGAACCGTATTTTACTGCATACCGGTTCTGACGAACGGACCGGTTTGGGTTTTTACCGGTTCTGACGAACGGACCGGTTTGGGTTTTTACCGGTGCTGACGCACGGACCGGTTTGGGTTTTTACCGGTGCTGACGCACGGACCGGTTTGGGTTTTTACCGGTACTGGCGCACGGACCGGTTTGGGTTTTTACCGGTGCTGACGCACGGACCGGTTTGGGTTTTTACCGGTGCTGACGCACGGACCGGTTTGGGTTTTTACCGGTACTGGCGCACGGACCGGTTTGGGTTTTTACCGGTACTGACGAACGGACCGGTTTGGGTTTTTACCGGTGCTGACGCACGGACCGGTTTGGGTTTTTACCGGTACTGACGCACGGACCGGTTTGGGTTTTTACCGGTACTGACGAACGGACCGGTTTGGGTTTTTACCGGTGCTGACGCATGGACCGGTTTGGGTTTTTACCGGTACTGGCGCACGGACCGGTTTGGGTTTTTACCGGTACTGGCGCACGGACCGGTTTGGGTTTTTACCGGTACTGGCGCACGGACCGGTTTGAACTATTACATATCCTTATTCATGTCAGCATATTAGAACTGAGGGCGAGGACATCTACTGAGTGAGAAAGGGGAGTGCAGAAAGAACATGGTGTTGTTCAGTCTCGGGTATCGCTATAGAGAGGAGAAGGGCCACAGTCTGGTTCCAGTCAACCGATACGGTAGGACAGCCGCAGAGGAGTGAGCGATTTGGGGTGCTGAGGTCAGGTCAGATAAAGTGAGAAAGAAAAAGGCATATCACTAAAGTCCTGCCTAGCAACAGAGATGTATTGGCCGTCTAGGAGTTGACTCCGCCCCCAGTAGAGGGTATTCATATACACTTGGTTTGAGCTTCTCCTATTCGTCAGTGAGTTCTACTCTTGTTTATTTTAGAACCTAACAGGTTCCTACCCGGGTCAATCATTCCTCCCTTTGGCTTATTCATTCGTTGTCTTGTCAAACAACAACGTATTCAAGGTGCTGCCCAATATATTCCAACTACGGTATTATAAAAGTCTCCAACAGTTCACCAATTACCAAAGGCCCTAGATGTTTGGGTCTTACCATACAGCCCTGTGTGGCAACAGTGACGAAATAATAAGAACAAGTGTAGGAATTTCAAAAAAAATGCTGAAAGTTATTTTTTTGGGGGGTTTGAAGTTGAATTGAAGAGAATAAAACAAAATCTGATTATTTGATGTGTTGCCCCCCCCCCCCCCCCCCCCAAAGGGTCATGACCTACTCAAAGCATATTTATTATATTAAAAAAACATAAAATACTGTCACAACTGTGAAAGATATGGCGATGTGATATGTTGTCCATATCGTCCAGCCCTACTTCAGCTGTAGAAGGCTAATAGTAGCTGTAGAAGGCAGGGAAGCTACTCTGAAAATATAGTTTACCAAGCTACCAAATACGTCAACCAGATGTTCTTGGCCCTACAGTTCTTGGTAGCAGACAGAGGCTAGACTGAACGGTACAACGTTATACGTGTTGCCTAGGTTACCCTGAGTGCCCGGCGGGAGGAGAGCCAAGGTCGAACACACTCGTTTGTCCCTGTACTGTACCGTGGTAACAACCAGGAGTGTTTTGTCTTAGGGAGTGAACAAAAAACACCCTCTGTCTCAAATGGTACCCTACTCCCTATGTGCTGCACTACTATAGACCACTACTATAGACCACTACTATAGACCAGAGTCCTATATGCTACACTAGTATAGACCACTACTATAGACCACTACTATAGACCACTACTATGGACCACTACTATAGACCACTACTATATACACGAGTCCTATATGCTACACTAGTATAGACCACTACTATAGACCACTACTATAGACCACTACTATAGACCACTACTATAGACCAGAGTCCTATATGCTGCACTACTATAGACCACTACTATAGACCACTACTATAGACCACTACTATAGACCACTACTATAGACCAGAGTCCTATATGCTGCACTACTATAGACCAATACTATAGACCACTACTATAGACCACTACTATAGACCACTACTATAGACCACTACTATAGACCACTACTATAGACCAGAGTCCTATATGCTGCACTACTATAGACCACTACTATAGACCACTACTATAGACCAGAGTCCTATATGCTGCACTACTATAGACCACTACTATAGACCACTAGTATAGACCAGAGTCCTATATGCTGCACTACTATAGACCACTACTATAGACCACTACTATAGACCAATACTATAGACCACTACTATAGACCACTAGTATAGACCACTACTATAGACCACTACTATAGACCACTACTATATACCACTACTATAGACCACTACTATAGACCAATACTATAGACCACTACTATAGACCAGAGTCCTATATGCTGCACTACTATAGATCACTACTGTAGACCACTACTATAGACCACTACTATAGACCACTACTATAGACCACTACTATAGACCACTACTATAGACCAGAGTCCTATATGCTGCACTACTATAGACCACTACTATAGACCACTACTATAGACCACTACTATAGACCACTACTATAGACCACTACTATAGACCACTACTATAGACCAGAGTCCTATATGCTGCACTACTATAGACCACTACTATAGACCACTACTATAGACCACTAGTATAGACCACTACTATAGACCACTACTATAGACCACTACTATAGACCACTACTATAGACCACTACTATAGACCACTACTATAGACCAGAGTCCTATATGCTGCACTACTATAGACCACTACTATAGACCACTACTATAGACCACTACTATAGACCACTACTATAGACCACTACTATAGACCACTACTATAGACCACTACTATAGACCAGAGTCCTATATAATGCACTACTATAGACCACTACTATAGACCACTACTATAGACCACTACTATAGGCCAGAGTCCTCCTATATGCTGCACTACTATAGACCAGAGTCCTATATGCTGCACTACTATAGACCACTACTATAGACCACTACTATAGACCACTACTATAGACCACTACTATAGACCACTACTATAGACCAGAGTCCTATATGCTGCACTACTATAGACCAGAGTCCTATCTGCTACACTACTATAGACCACTACTATAGACCACTACTATAGACCACTACTATAGACCACTACTATAGACCAGTACTATAGACCACTACTATAGACCACTACTATAGACCAGAGTCCAATATGCTGCACTACTATAGACCACTACTATAGACCACTACTATAGACCACTACTATAGACCACTACTATAGACCAGAGTCCTATATGCTGCACTACTATAGACCAGAGTCCTATGGGTAGAGAACTACGGGTAGAAAACTATGGGTGCAAAACTATGGGTGTAAAACTATGGGTGTAAAACTATGGGTAGAGAACTCTGGGTAGAGAACTAAAGGAGTGGACTATATAGGTAGTAGAGTTCCATTTGGGACAGAGGCTATCGAATGTGTTTTTCTCTATAGCCTTTTTAAAACAGAATATAAAACTCAGTCCCCATCCCCAAAAAAACAAAAAACATCAGCTGTAAGACGTAGGCCACGTGTAGCAAATGAATGTGACTTAAAGCCCACAGAGAGATTAGAGCCACTGGTGACTCACTCAACTGACAAGTGTGTCTCCGACACTCACACCTGCGTGCAGCGCGACTCCAAAACACAGAAACCAAAACCGGCGTTTACCCGGGAGGGGAATAGAAGCGTGTGAGAGAGAGAGACGACTAAGATTGTGAAACAATCATTGTCTCTCTCTTTCCCGCTTGTTCCCCCTCCATGGTAAACTCTGGCGCGGTTTCTGTGCTTTGGCTGCTCTGCACGTGTGAGTGTTGCTGACGCAGTTGTAAACAAGCGGCTGTGTTGATGTGGAGGCGCCAGTTGACCTAGTCACTCTGACGCTGATGGAATAACTTCATCTTGTTTTCTTTCTCTCTCTCCCTCTGTTTTTTGTCTCTCTTCCTCTGGGTTCTGTCCCTCATCCACTGGGTTCTGTCCCTCATCCACTGGGTTCTGTCTCTCTTCCTCTGGGTTCTGTCCCTCATCCACTGGGTTCTGTCCCTCATCCACTGGGTTCTGTCCCTCTTCCTCTGGGTTCTGTCCCTCATCCACTGGGTTCTGTCCCTCATCCACTGGGTTCTATCCTTCTGGGTTCTGTCCCTCTTCCTCTGGGTTCTATCCCTCTGGGTTCTGTCCCTCTTCCTCTGGTTCTGTCCCTCTGGGTTCTATCCCTCTGGGTTCTGTCCCTCTTCCTCTGGTTCTGTCCCTCTGGGTTCTGTCCCTCTGGGTTCTGTCCCTCTGGGTTCTGTCCATCTTCCTCTGTCCCTCTGGGTTCTGCCCCTCTGGGTTCTGTCCCTCTCCCTCTGGGTTCTGTCCCTCTCCCTCTGGGTTCTGTCCCTCTCCCTCTGTCCCTCTGGGTTCTGTCCCTCTCCACATAATCACTTGAAGATGAGGTGGTGATGAGGTGGTGGTGGAGATGAGGTGGTGGTGGAGATGAGGTGGTGGTGGAGATGCGGTGGTTGTGGAGATGAGGTGGTGGTGGTGATGAGGTGGTGGTGGTGGTGATGAGGTGGTGGTGGTGATGAGGTGGTGGTGGAGATGAGGTACTGGATGTGAAGATGAGGTGGTGGTGGTGATGAGGTGGTGGTGGTGATGAGGTGGTGGTGGAGATGAGGTGGTGGTGGTGGTGATGAGGTGGTGGTGGAGATGAGGTGGTGGTGGTGATGAGGTGGTGGTGGAGATGAGGTGGTGGTGGTGATGAGGTGGTGGTGGAGATGAGGTGGTGGTGGTGATGAGGTGGTGGTGGAGATGAGGTGGTGGTGGTGATGAGGTGGTGGTGGAGATGAGGTGGTGGTGGTGGTGATGAGGTGGTGGTGGAGATGAGGTGGTGGTGGTGATGAGGTGGTGGTGGTGATGAGGTGGTGGTGGAGATGAGGTGGTGGTGGTGATGACGTGGTGGTGGTGATGAGGTGGTGGTGGAGATGAGGTAGTGGTGGTGGTGATGAGGTGGTGGTGGTGATGAGGCGGTGGTGGAGATGAGGTACTGGATGTGAAGATGAGGTGGTGGTGGTGATGATGTGGTGGTGGTGGTGGTGATGAGGTGGTGGTGGTGATGAGGTGGTGATGAGGTGGTGGTGGAGATGAGGTACTGGATGTGAAGATGAGGTGGTGGTGGTGATGATGTGGTGGTGGTGGTGGTGATTAGGTGGTGGTGGTGATGAGGTGGTGGTGGAGATGAGGTGGTGGTGGTGATGAGGTGGTGGTGGTGGAGATGAGGTGGTGGTGGTGGAGATGAGGTGGTGGTGGTGGAGATGGGGGGGTGGTGGAGATGAGGTACTGGATGTGAAGATGAGGTGGTGGTGGTGATGAGGTGGTGGTGGTGATGAGGTGGTGGTGGAGATGAGGTACTGGATGTGAAGATGAGGTGGTTGTGGTGATGAGGTGGTGGTGGTGATGAGGTGGTGGTGGAGATGAGGTACTGGATGTGAAGATGAGGTGGTTGTGGTGATGATGTGGTGGTGGTGGTGATGAGGTGGTGGTGGAGATGAGGTGGTGGTGGAGATGAGGTGGTGCTGGAGATGAGGTGGTGGTGGAGATGAGGTACTGGATGTGAAGATGAGGTGGTGGTGGTGATGAGGTGGTGGTGGTGATGATGAGGTGGTGGTGATGAGGTGGTGCTGGAGATGAGGTGGTGGTGGTGATGAGGTACTGGATGTGAAGATGAGGTGGTGGTGGAGATGAGGTGGTGGTGGTGGTGATGAGGTGGTGGTGGTGGTGATGAGGTGGTGGTGATGAGGTGGTGCTGGAGATGAGGTGGTGGTGGTGATGATGAGGTGGTGGTGGAGATGAGGTACTGGATGTGAAGATGAGGTACTGGATGTGAAGATGAGGTGGTGGTGGTGATGAGGTGGTGGTGGTGGTGATGAGGTGGTGGTGGTGATGAGGTGGTGGTGGAGATGAGGTACTGGATGTGAAGATGAGGTGGTGGGAACAGAGATGACTACTGTTCCCCATTTTCATTCATACTCTGAAACGTATCACAAACTTATCACTCAAATGCCTATTGAAATCATTCGTATCAAATATTTTCTAAAAGATGATTTGATATCTCAGTACAGTAGAGATGTAAGTTACTACAGCTTTTCAAGCCTTCGTTTGTGGTGCATGGCACAGTCCTTAAAACCATACCTACAACGCAATTACATTCTGAATGAACGGCCCAAATTATCATTCATACAACCATCTTTGCACCGCAACACAATGCAGATGAGCAATTTAACAACGATCGGCAAGGTAAAATCAGTAGTTGCTTTCAGGCTAAATATTTAGCTCGATTATTTAGTTCATATCTGAGGTGAGAGTTAAATAACATATTTCAGGCTAAACATTTAGCTCGATTATCCAGATAACAAAAATAACATCTTTGGCTGAATTCGAAAACGTTCCGTCTCAATGACAGCAGTCGTCTGGCCCTGGGCCAATCATAAGCTCAGGAAGAGGACACTGAGCTGCAGGATTCCTCAGCCTGCTGTAAACTGTTGGTACAGGAAGATAGATTAACTAGGAGAGGCCCTGCTAACTTCATCACACTGGCACAAGAGAGGTAGATGAGAGGAAAGAGAGAGGAGAGGACAGGATAGGAGGAGTGTGAAAAGAGGGACAGGAGGGAAGAGAGAAATGAAAACCACTGGCTCATAATTCCCCTCGCCTGGTTTCCATTACAGTGTGTCTCACACCCTGTGTCCAGGGACTGCCCTGGCTCTCACACACACACACACACACACACACACACACACGGAGGGGTAATCGACTCCTCTTCACATGGAGCACACACCTGCACACTGATGCATGATGTTCACACTTCCTGAGTCACTCACACAACACAGACAGACCGGTAGGGTGTCGCTGTTCACACCACACAGACAGACCGGTAGGGTGTCGCTGTCCACACCACACACCCGGCAGTAAAGAGAGACCTGTAACCAAGACAAGTCACACAACACATGATGCAGGGGTCTTCCCAATGCCAGTTATTTAACTCAGAAGAGTGTGACTAACACTGTGATCTCAAACCTTACTAGCAGACCAGTCCCAGCTGGCTAGATTAAATCCAAGTTACTACTCCAAACCCAAACAGGTGGTCCAGACCAGTCCCAGCTGGCTAGATTAAGTCCCAGACGCCTGTGAAGTCTGAGGTTCCAGCATCAGCAAGCCACACGCTGACCTGCTAGCCAAACATCAGCTACCACCCTGCTAGCCAAGCATCAGCTACCACCCTGCTAGCCAAGCATCAGCTACCACCCTGCTAGCCAAGCATCAGCTACCACCCTGCTAGCCAAACATCAGCTACCACCCTGCTGCCACTCACCTCAGACCTCTGACCTGCTAGCCAAACATCAGCTATCACCCTGCTGCCACTCACCTGCTAGCCAAACATCAGCTACCACCCTGCTAGCCAAACATCAGCTACCACCCTGCTAGCCAAACATCAGCTACCACCCTGCTAGCCAAACATCAGCTACCACCCTGCTGCCACTCACCTGCTAGCCAAACATCAGCTACCACCCTGCTGCCACTCACCTGCTAGCCAAACATCAGCTACCACCCTGCTACCAAACATCAGCTACCACCCTGCTAGCCAAACATCAGCTACCACCCTGCTGCCACTCACCTCAGACCTCTGACCTGCTAGCCAAACATAAGCTAATGTTTGACCAACCTGTTACCTCACCACTGTGCGTTCTCACCTCCGCTACAGCAAACAGAAACAGACTTTTCATTAAATAAATCTGGTGAAATATAACCTCTCCAACAACCTCTACAATCCTCACATTCTCCGTCCTCTCCTCTTATGAAACCTTCTGCCTTTCTCACTATGACTTACGATGTATACAGATCCTGTATACAGATAACTACATAAAGAGGGAAGACAAGCTTCTGGAGGCCAAGTATATGACTGTATTTCTAACTACTGACTAGCTACAGTGAATCATTTATTTATGAAACAACATTCTCTCTGTGAAGTATATGGTCAGCATCAGAGGCGGTTGGTGTTGTTTAACATGAGGGAGGATGATTCTATTTTTTTTTTCCTATGAGAATTGCCTTATTTCTATTACATTTCTATTGGATGACTGTCATTCATATTCCATTCACCCAGTTTAATGTAACAGTGACAGGTTTAGGTTACTGTCATTCATATTCCATTCACCCAGTTCAATGTAACAGTGACAGGTTTAGGTTACTGTCATTCATATTCACCCAGTTCAATGTAACAGTGATAGGTTTAGGTTACTGTCATTCATATTCACCCAGTTCAATGTAACAGTGACAGGTTTAGGTTACTGTCATTCATATTCACCCAGTTCAATGTAACAGTGACAGGTTTAGGTTACTGTCATTCATATTCACCCAGTTCAATGTAACAGTGATAGGTTTAGGTTACTGTCATTCATATTCACCCAGTTCAATGTAACAGTGATAGGTTTAGGTTACTGTAATTCATATTCACCCAGTTCAATGTAACAGTGATAGGTTTAGGTTACTTCATGATACTCTAATTGTCCCTATACCCATCATGAAGTTGATACAACCTAGACTATGAATTAAAGATTACAATGTAGGTGCACATAGGTCGATAGAAAATGTTTGGACAGACAGTGACACATTCAACACTGCCTTGAACACTCTTGCCTGCATCTAGCTGATCTAGGGTTTAATCATTAGTCTTAACAGTTGCAAAACGAGAGTTTCTATTGGACAAGTTCAGGTATGTTTATCCACGTTTTGTTTAAGTTTGCTTCTGTTTACAAACTTTTTTTTCTCTCAATAGAATCGGTGGAATGAATACACCCCTGATCACACGCAAACACAGTTGACTTTCATTGCAGCCACGTGCTGATCGTTGTATAATTCCTTCTCGCATCTACACTCTCTCCTCCGGTCGCCTTTTCCCTTCGCTTGTGGACTTCGGTGCTCAACACATCAGCTGTCTGTGACAAGACAAAGAGGACATTCCTAGCCAAACATTCATATCATAACCGCTACACACAGCCTACATCGTAGCTAACATAACATCCCTCTCTGTTGGATAGCCATAGCCAGCTAGCTAACATAGCATCCCTCTCTGTTGGATAGCCATAGCCAGCTAGCTAACATAGCATCCCTCTCTGTTGGATAACCATAGCCAGCTAGCTAACATAGCATCCCTCTGTGTTGGATAACCATAGCCAGCTAGCTAACATAGCATCCCTCTCTGTTTGAACTGGGTGTTTGAGTAGGCTAAACTAGCTAGCTGAATATGCTAGCTAAGTAATAGAAAGTGAGAAAAAAGACAGGCCAGGAGTGTTCTAACCTCACAGACAGGCCATGACAGGAGTGTTCTAACCTCAGACAGGAGTGTTCTAACCTCAGACAGGACATGAGTGTTCTAACCTCACAGACATGCCATGACAGGAGTGTTCTAACCTCAGATAGGACATGAGTGTTCTAACCTCATACAGGACATGAGTGTTCTAACCTCAGATAGGACATGAGTGTTCTAACCTCATACAGGACATGAGTGTTCTAACCTCAGACAGGACATGAGTGTTCTAACCTCACAGACAGGACAGGAGTGTTCTAACCTCAGACAGGACAGGATTGTTCTAACCTCAGACAGGACAGGAGTGTTCTAACCTCAGCCAGGACAGGAGTGTTCTAACCTCAGACAGGACAGGAGTGTTATAACCTCAGACAGGACAGGAGTGTTCTAACCTCAGACAGGACAGAAGTGTTCTAACCTCACAGACAGGCCAGGATGGGAGTTTGGAGTGATCTAACCTCAGACAGGGCAGGAGTGTTCTAACCTCACAGTCAGGCCAGGATGGGAGTTTGGAGTGATCTAACCTCAGACAGGACAGGAGTGATCTAACCTCAGACAGGACAGAAGTGTTCTAACCACAGACAGGCCAGGCCAGGAGTGTTCTAACCTCAGACAGGACAGGACAGGAGTGTTCTAACCTCAGACAGGACAGGAGTGTTCTAACCTCAGACAGGACATAAGTATTCTAACCACAGACAGGACAGAAGTATGTTCTAACCTCAGACAGGACAGGACAGGATTGTTCTAACTTCAGACAGGCCAGGCCGGGAGTGTTCTAACCTCAGCCAGGCCAGGAGTGTTCTAACCTCAGACAGGACAGGATTGTTCTAACCTCAGACAGGACAGGATGGGAGTTTGAAGTGATCTAACCTCACAGTCTAAATGCACGCCCAGGGCAGTGAAGTCAAGCTGCCCTTCCTGGCTGATAAAGCAGAGCCAGGCAGAACAGCAGATACAGAGAGTCATGTGGCCTGAGTTCTCTCTCTCCATCATCCTCCCACTCTCCCCCCATCTCTCTCCCCTCCATCTCTCTCCATCATCCTCCCACTCTCCCCCTCCCTCTCTCTCCATCATCACCCCACTCTCCCCCATCTCTCTCCATCATCCTCCCACTCTCCCCCATCCTCTCTCTCCATCATCCTCCCACTCTCCCCCATCCTCTCTCTCCATCATCCTCCCACTCTCCCCCATCTCTCTCCCCCTCCATCTCTCGCCATCATCCTCCCACTCTCCCCCATCCTCTCTCTCCATCATCCTCCCACTCTCCCCCATCCTCTCTCTCCATCATCCTCCCACTCTCCCCCATCTCTATCCCCCTCCATCTCTCGCCATCATCCTCCCACTCTCCCCCATCCTCTCTCTCCATCATCCTCCCACTCTCCCCCATCCTCTCTCTCCATCATCCTCCCACTCTCCCCCATCTCTCTCCCCCTCCATCTCTCGCCATCATCCTCCCACTCTCCCCCATCCTCTCTCTCCATCATCCTCCCACTCTCCCCCATCCTCTCTCTCCATCATCCTCCCACTCTCCCCCTCCCTCTCTCTCCATCATCCTCCCACTCTCCCCCTCCCCCACTCTCCATCTCTCTCTCTCCGTCTCACTAGGATCCAGTTGAGTCCAGTTTGTCCGGCAGATGGCCAGTCAGTCAGGCATACGGAGCGACCCCAACACAGCTGAGGCTGGTACACACAGACAGAGAGGCTGGGTGACTGGAGTAGAGAGAGAGAGGCTGGGTGACTGGGGGGGGGGGGGTCTGTCTCCACTCCTCCAGGTGGCATGGCTGCCATGTTGCCAGTCTCCTCCTCCCCAGTCTGCCACAAGACCACCTGGAGGATGGGCACTGCCAGACATGGGAACACACACACACGTTGGCCAGGCACGTCTGCAAGTAAAACAGGTTGTGTGTGTGTGTGTGTGTGTGTGTGTGTGTGTGTGTGTGTGTTTTCCCACTTTCTTCAATCAGCCAACAAAGCATGCCGTTTCTATAAAGAGAGATAAATAGATTCTTTCTAAACTGAGAGAAGAGATAAAATAGCCCCATGATATACACACACACACACACAGCGGCCAGACGGTTGTGATTTCCCAGCGAGGAACGGACGGACGATCTGTGAGCTAGACCAAACAGACAAACGGCTGGATGATAGCTAGGTGAGTGATGCAGAGAGAGAGAGAGAGAGAGAGAGAGAGAGAGAGGGGGGTGTGTGTGTGTGTGTGTGTGTGTGTGTGTGTCATCTGTTCCCAACAGGAAATGAACATCACAATCTAAGTCATCATAAAAATAGAGGTCCCATCAGCTCCAATGGACCTGCAGAGAACAGACAGACCGGCCTGTCCAATCACTCCTACATGTTTGTTTTGAAGGAGTCAGAAATATCCTCTCAATTCACGGACAACAAGAACATGTTTACTGAGCGTTTCCAATCATACTGCACCAATATGACGCTTGATCGACGCTCATAATAAAACTACACGGAAGAGAACAAGTTATGAGTCAACATCCATCCATCCACACACACACACACACACACACACACACACACACACACACACACACACGAGTCAACATCCATCCACACACACACATACAATGGACAGAAGTTAAGAGTCAACATCCATCCATCCACACACACACACAAGTCAACATCCATCCACACACACACACACACACACGAGTCAACATCCATCCACACACACACACATGAGTCAACATCCATCCATTCACACACACACATGAGTCAACATCCATCCATCCACACACACACATACGATGGACAGAAGTTATGAGTCAAATCAAATTGTATTTGTCACATGCTTTGTAAACAACAGATGTAGACTAACAGTGAAATGCTTGGTAAACAACAGGTGTAGACTAACAGTGAAATGCTTTGTAAACAACAGGTGTAGACTAACAGTGAAATGCTTGGTAAACAACAGGTGTAGACTGACAGTGAAATGCTCCCTGACGGGGCCCTTCACAACAATCCAGAGAGAAACAACAGGTGTAGACTAACTTGGCTTTAACCAAGAGGAACCAGTACTGAGTCCATGTGCAGGGGTATGAGGTAATAACTTGGCTTTAACCAAGAGGAACCAGTACTGAGTCCATGTGCAGGGGTACGAGGTAATAACTTGGCTTTAACCAAGAGGAACCAGTACCATGTGCAGGGATATGAGGTAATAACTTGGCTTTAACCAAGAGGAACCAGTACTGAGTCCATGTGCAGGGGTACGAGGTAATAACTTGGCTTTAACCAAGAGGAACCAGTACTGAGTCCATGTGCAGGGATATGAGGTAATAACTTGGCTTTAACCAAGAGGAACCAGTACTGAGTCCATGTGCAGGGATATGAGGTAATAACTTGGCTTTAACCAAGAGGAACCAGTACTGAGTCCATGTGCAGGGGTACGAGGTAATAACTTGGCTTTAACCAAAAGGAACCAGTACTGAGTCCATGTGCAAGGGTATGAGGTAATAACTTGGCTTTAACCAAGAGGAACCAGTACTGAGTCCATGTGCAGGGGTACGAGGTAATAACTTGTCTTTAACCAAGAGGAACCAGTACCATGTGCAGGGATATGAGGTAATAACTTGGCTTTAACCAAGAGGAACCAGTACTGAGTCCATGTGCAGGGGTACGAGGTAATAACTTGGCTTTAACCAAGAGGAACCAGTACTGAGTCCATGTGCAGGGGTACAAGGTAATAACTTGGCTTTAACCAAGAGGAACAAGTACTGAGTCCATGTGCAGGGGTACGAGGTAATAACTTGGCTTTAACCAAGAGGAACCAGTACTGAGTCCATGTGCAGGGGTACGAGGTAATACCTTAGCTTTAACCAAGAGGAACCCGTACTGAGTCCATGTGCAGGGGTACGAGGTAATAACTTGGCTTTAACCAAGAGGAACCAGTACTGAGTCCATGTGCAGGGGTACGAGGTAATAACTTGGCTTTAACCAAGAGGAACCAGTACTGAGTCCATGTGCAGGGGTACGAGGTAATAACTTGGCTTTAACCAAGAGGAACCTCACTCTCTGAGCGAGTCTGACCTGTAGATGGAATGTCAATCTGGTCTGTCATTGAACTTTACACTTTACAGCAATTACAGCCCCCATAGTAGGCCTGTATATTATAACCATCTACATTGTGAATATGTTCTTCACCTCATGATGCTGAACCAATGGATCACAGGCTGGTTAACAATGTCTTCTATATAACACAGGCTGGATAACAAGGCCTTCCATATAACACAGGCTGGTTAACAGGGCCTTCTATATAACACAGGCTGGTTAACAAGGCCTTCTATATAACACAGGCTGGTTAACAATGTCTTCTATATAACACCGGCTGGTTAACAAGGTCTTCTATATAACACAGGCTGGTTAACAAGGCCTTCTATATAACACAGGCTGGTTAACAAGGCCTTCTATATAACACAGGCTGGTTAACAATGTCTTCTATATAACACAGGCTGGTTAACAAGGCTTTCTATATAACACAGGCTGGTTAACAAAGCCTTCTATATAACACAGGCTGGTTAACAATGTCTTCTATATAACACAGGCTGGTTAACAATGTCTTCTATATAACACAGGCTGGTTAACAAGGTCTTCTATATAACACAGGCTGGTTAACAATGTCTTCTATATAACACAGGCTGGTTAACAAGGCCTTCTATATAACACAGGCTGGTTAACAAGGCCTTCTATATAACACAGGCTGGTTAACAAGGCCTTCTATATAACACAGGCTGGTTAACAATGTATTCTATATAACACAGGCTGGTTAACAAGGCCTTCTATATAACACAGGCTGGTTAACAAGGCCTTCTATATAACACAGGCTGGTTAACAAGGCCTTCTATATAACACAGGCTGGTTAACAAGGCCTTCTATATAACACAGGCTGGTTAACAAGGTCTTCTATATAACACAGGCTGGTTAACAAGGCCTTCTATATAACACAGGCTGGTTAACAAGGCCTTCTATATAACACAGGCTGGTTAACAAGGCCTTCTATATAACACAGGCTGGTTAACAAGGCCTTCTATATAACACAGGCTGGTTAACAAGGCCTTCTATATAACACAGGCTGGTTAACAAGGCCTTCTATATAACACAGGCTGGTTAACAAGGCCTTCTATATAACACAGGCTGGTTAACAAGGCCTTCTATATAACACAGGCTGGTTAACAATGCCTTCTATATAACACAGGCTGGTTAACAAGGTCTTCTATATAACACAGGCTGGTTAACAAGGCCTTCTATATAACACAGGCTGGTTAACAAGGCCTTCTATATAACACAGGCTGGTTAACAAGGCCTTCTATATAACACAGGCTGGTTAACAAGGCCTTCTATATAACACAGGCTGGTTAACAAGGCCTTCTATATAACACAGGCTGGTTAACAAGGCCTTCTATATAACACAGGCTGGTTAAAAAGGCCTTCTATATAACATAAGTTGGTTAACAAGGTCTTCTATATAACACAGGCTGGTTAACAAGGCCTTCTATATAACACAGGCTGGTTAACAAGGCCTTCTATATAACACAGGCTGGTTAACAAGGCCATCTATACAACACAGGCTGGATAACAAGGCCTTCTATATAACACAAGCTGGTTAACAAGGCCTTCTATATGACACAGGCTGGTTAACAAGGCCTTCTATATAACACAGGCTGGTTAACAAGGCCTTCTATACAACACAGGCTGGTTAACAATGCCTTCTATATAACACAGGCTGGATAACAAGGCCTTCTATATAACACAGGCTGGTTAACAAGGCCTTCTATACAACACAGGCTGGTTAACAAGGCATTCTATATAACACAGGCTGGTTAACAAGGCATTCTATATAACACAGGCTGGTTAACAAGGCCTTCCATATAACACAGGCTGGTTAACAAGGCCTTCTATATAACACAGGCTGGTTAACAAGGCCTTCTATATAACACAGTCTGGTTAACAAGGCCTTCTATATAACACAGGCTGGTTAACAAGGCCTTCTATATAACACAGGCTGGTTAACAAGGCCTTCTATATAACACAGGCTGGTTAACAAGGCCTTCTATATAACACAGGCTGGTTAACAAGGCCTTCTATATAACACAGTCTGGTTAACAAGGCCTTCTATATAACACAGGCTGGTTAACAAGGCCTTCTATATAACACAGGCTGGTTAACAAGGCCTTCTATATAACACAGGCTGGTTAACAAGGCCTTCTATATAACACAGGCTGGTTAACAAGGCCTTCTATATAACACAGGCTGGTTAACAAGGCCTTCTATATAACACAGGCTGGTTAACAAGGTCTTCTATATAACACAGGCTGGTTAACAAGGCCTTCTATATAACACAGGCTGGTTAACAAGGCCTTCTATATAACACAGGCTGGTTAACAAGGCCTTCTATATAACACAGGCTGGTTAACAAGGCCTTCTATATAACACAGGCTGGTTAACAAGGCCTTCTATATAACACAGGCTGGTTAACAAGGCCTTCTATATAACACAGGCTGGTTAAAAAGGCCTTCTATATAACATAAGTTGGTTAACAAGGTCTTCTATATAACACAGGCTGGTTAACAAGGCCTTCTATATAACACAGGCTGGTTAACAAGGCCTTCTATATAACACAGGCTGGTTAACAAGGCCATCTATACAACACAGGCTGGATAACAAGGCCTTCTATATAACACAAGCTGGTTAACAAGGCCTTCTATATGACACAGGCTGGTTAACAAGGCCTTCTATATAACACAGGCTGGTTAACAAGGCCTTCTATACAACACAGGCTGGTTAACAATGCCTTCTATATAACACAGGCTGGATAACAAGGCCTTCTATATAACACAGGCTGGTTAACAAGGCCTTCTATACAACACAGGCTGGTTAACAAGGCATTCTATATAACACAGGCTGGTTAACAAGGCATTCTATATAACACAGGCTGGTTAACAAGGCCTTCCATATAACACAGGCTGGTTAACAAGGCCTTCTATATAACACAGGCTGGTTAACAAGGCCTTCTATATAACACAGTCTGGTTAACAAGGCCTTCTATATAACACAGGCTGGTTAACAAGGCCTTCTATATAACACAGGCTGGTTAACAAGGCCTTCTATATAACACAGGCTGGTTAACAAGGCCTTCTATATAACACAGGCTGGTTAACAAGGCCTTCTATATAACACAGTCTGGTTAACAAGGCCTTCTATATAACACAGGCTGGTTAACAAGGCCTTCTATATAACACAGGCTGGTTAACAAGGCCTTCTATATAACACAGGCTGGTTAACAAGGCCTTCTATATAACACAGGCTGGTTAACAAGGCCTTCTATATAACACAGGCTGGTTAACAAGGCCTTCTATATAACACAGGCTGGTTAACAAGGCCTTCTATATAACACAGGCTGGTTAACAAGGCCTTCTATATAACACACAGATTCCTCTATTCTATACAGCCAGAGAGCCACCATCATTTTGGGGGGTGTTTCTAGACTGTTTTGGTTCTTTCTGTTCACGGAAGAAGAAAAACAAAGACATTTTCATTCAGGGATAAAAAGATGAGACGGCAGAGAGACAAACGGAAGTCTCTCTGTGGGAATAATGTCTTCTGTTTTATCTGGTGTTGGAGAGGAACATCTGGGTGGATTCTGAGAGGACTGTGGACCCTTATAAGAGTCAGAGCTTCCTGCTCCCTGAACAGACACACACACAGGGGCCCCCTATCTTACAGCGGATAGACAACCACCTGTCCTACCCACCCACTCATAACACTCTTCCCCTCTCCGCTCTCTTTACACATGGACTTGATTTAGAGAAGAAGGAAAGGGAGTCTGGTTCGACCACATGACCCAGGGACGACCCTTGGAGAGTTGAGTCAAGTCGCAGGAAGTGCATGCCTGTCAGCAAGGTGATCTATGATAGGATCCTAGCAGTAAAGGAAGCGGACGTGGATTCCTAATAACTCCCATAACAGCCCCCCCCCCCCCCCCCCCCCTCCCGACCCCCCACCTCACCTTGGTATCTGTGTACCTCTGAACACGTTCAATACATGAAGGTATCAGCAGTGACCTCTGGTCAAGGACATTTCCTCAGAAGGAAAACTCACTGTTAAAGGGAAACGTCAGTGACGTTTTGTGTATCAGCTCATAAACCATGTGACACGGAATCGGTACATTAAACATCTCCTATTATTTTGCCCTCTTCTGACTTCCCATCTCTACCTGAGCCTAATAACTATTCTGACTTCCCATCACTACCTGAGCCTAATAACTATTCTGACTTCCCATCTCTACCTGAGCCTAATAACTATTCTGACTTCCCATCTCTACCTGAGCCTAAAAACTATTCTGACTTCCCATCTCTACCTGAGCCTAATAACTATTCTGACTTCCCATCTCTACCTGAGCCTAATAACTATTCTGACTTCCCATCTCCACCTGAGCCTAATAACTATTCTGACTTCCCATCTCTACCTGAGCCTAATAACTATTCTGACTTCCCATCTCTACCTATTCTAACTTCCCATCTCCACCTGAGCCTAATAACTATTCTGACTTCCCATCTCCACCTGAGCCTAATAACTATTCTGACTTCCCATCTCTACCTGAGCCTAATTACTATTCTGACTTCCCATCTCTACCTATTCTAACTTCCCATCTCTACCTGAGCCTAATAACTATTCTGACTTCTCATCTCTACCTGAGCCTAATAACTATTCTGACTTCTCATCTCTTCCAGAGCCTAATAACTATTCTGACTTCCGATCTCTACCTGAGCCTAATAACTATTCTGACTTCTCATCTCTACCTGAGCCTAATAACTATTCTGACTTCCCATCTCTACCTGAGCCTAGTAACTATTCTGACTTCCCATCTCTACCTGAGCCTAATAACTATTCTGACTTCCCATCTCTACCTGAGCCTAATAACTATTCTGACTTCCCATCTCTACCTGAGCCTAATAACTATTCTGACTTCCCATCTCTACCTGAGCCTAATAACTATTCTGACTTCCCATCTCTACCTGAGCCTAATAACTATTCTGACTTCCCATCTCTACCTATTCTAACTTCCCATCTCTACCTGAGCCTAATAACTATTCTGACTTCCCATCTCTACCTGAGCCTAATAACTATTCTGACTTCCCATCTCTACCTGAGTCTAATAACTATTCTGACTTCCCATCTCTACCTGAGCCTAGTAACTATTCTGACTTCCCATCTCTACCTGAGCCTAAAAACTATTCTGACTTCCCATCTCTACCTGAGCCTAATAACTATTCTGACTTCCGATCTCTACCTGAGCCTAATAACTATTCTGACTTCCCATCTCCACCTGAGCCTAATAACTATTCTGACTTCCCATCTCTACCTGAGCCTAATAACTATTCTGACTTTCCATCTCCAACTGAGCCTAATAACTATTCTGACTTCCCATCTCTACCTGAGCCTAATGAACTATTCTGACTTCCCATCTCCACCTGAGCCTAATAACTATTCTGACTTCCCATCTCCACCTGAGCCTAATATCTATTCTGACTTCCCATCTCCACCTTGTTGGGTATGTTAACTTCTAGTTAGCAGGAAGTGGACCTGCTGCATTGCGTTAACAGACCTAACAAGGAGTTAACAGACCTAACAAGAAGTTAACAGACCTAACAAGGAGTTAACAGACCTAACAAGAAGTTAACATACCTAACAAGGAGTTAACAGACCTAACAAGGAGTTAACAGACCTAACAAGGAGTTAACAGACCTAACAAGAAGTTAACTAACCTAACAAGAAGTTAACAGACCTAACAAGAAGTTAACAGACCAAACAAGGAGTTAACAGACCAAACAAGGAGTTAACAGACCTAACAAGGAGTTAACAGACCTAACAAGAAGTTAACAGACCTAACAAGGAGTTAACAGACCTAACAAGAAGTTAACAGACCTAACAAGGAGTTAACAGACCTAACAAGGAGTTAACAGACCTAACAAGAAGTTAACAGACCTAACAAGAAGTTAACAGACCTAACAAGGAGTTAACAGACCTAACAAGAAGTTAACAGACCTAACAAGGAGTTAACAAACCTAACAAGAAGCAGGGTCTTGGTGACAGAGGAAGAGGTGGTGTTTCCCCACCTGGCTGAGCAGAGTCTTGGTGACAGAGGGATAGGGGTTTTATAGACCATAGCCCTGACATGTCCCTGGGAGAAATATAGAACACAGCTTCAACTCGCCAGGCCTCTAATCAAACAGATGTATCCATTCGTTAGTGCTTTAGTGTGAGGCCTAACCCCATACCCTACTACTATACCGTACTGCTATACCGTACTGCTATACCGTACTACTATACCCTACTGCTATACCGTACTGCTATACCCTACTGCTATACCCTACTGCTATACCGTACTGCTATACCCTACTGCTATACCATACTACTATACCATACTACTATACCGTACTACTATACCCTACTGCTATACCCTACTGCTATACCCTACTGCTATACCGTACTGCTATACCCTACTGCTATACCCTACTACTATACCCTACTGCTATACCCTACTACTATACCGTACTGCTATACCCTACCACTATACCCTACTACTATACCCTACTGCTATACCCTACTGCTATACCCTACTGCTATACCCTACTGCTATACCCTACTGCTATACCATACTGCTATACCCTACTGCTATACCCTACTGCTATACCCTACTGCTATAACGTACTGCTATACCCTACTGCTATACCCTACTGCTATACCGTACTGCTATACCCTACCACTATACCCTACTACTATACCCTACTGCTATACCCTACTGCTATACCCTACTGCTATACCATACTACTATACCCTACTGCTATACCCTACTGCTATACCCTACTGCTATAACGTACTGCTATACCGTACTGCTATACCCTACTGCTATACCCTACTGCTATACCCTACTACTATACCGTACTGCTATACACTAACCCCATACCCTACTGCTATACCCTACTGCTATACCCTACTGCTATACTCTACTGCTATACCCTACTGCTATACCCTACTGCTATACCCTACTGCTATACCCTACTGCTATACCGTACTGCTATACACTAACCCCATACCCTACTGCTATACCCTACTGCTATACCCTACTGCTATACCCTACTGCTATACCCTACTGCTATACCCTACTACTATACCGTACTACTATACCGTACTACTACACCGTACTGCTATACCCTACTGCTATACCCTACTGCTATACCCTACTGCTATACCCTACTGCTATACCCTACTGCTATACCCTACTGCTATACCGTACTACTACTATACCATACTACTATACCGTACTGCTATACTGTACTGCTATACCGTACTGCTATACCCTACTGCTATACACTACTGCTATACCCTACTGCTATACCGTACTGCTATACCCTACTGCTATACCATACTACTATACCATACTACTATACCGTACTACTATACCCTACTGCTATACCCTACTGCTATACCCTACTGCTATGCCCTACTGCTATACCCTACTGCTATACCCTACTGCTATACCCTACTGCTATACCGTACTGCTATAACGTACTGCTATACCATACTACTATACCCTACTGCTATACCATACTGCTATACCCTACTGCTATAACGTACTGCTATACCCTACTGCTATACCCTACTGCTATACCGTACTGCTATACCCTACCACTATACCCTACTACTATACCCTACTGCTATACCCTACTGCTATACCCTACTGCTATACCATACTACTATACCCTACTGCTATACCCTACTGCTATACCCTACTGCTATAACGTACTGCTATACCGTACTGCTATACCCTACTGCTATACCCTACTGCTATACCCTACTACTATACCGTACTGCTATACACTAACCCCATACCCTACTGCTATACCCTACTGCTATACCCTACTGCTATACTCTACTGCTATACCCTACTGCTATACCCTACTGCTATACCCTACTGCTATACCCTACTGCTATACCGTACTGCTATACACTAACCCCATACCCTACTGCTATACCCTACTGCTATACCCTACTGCTATACCCTACTGCTATACCCTACTGCTATACCCTACTACTATACCGTACTACTACACCGTACTGCTATACCCTACTGCTATACCCTACTGCTATACCCTACTGCTATACCCTACTGCTATACCCTACTGCTATACCCTACTGCTATACCGTACTACTACTATACCATACTACTATACCGTACTGCTATACCATACTGCTATACCGTACTGCTATACCCTACTGCTATACACTACTGCTATA
Organism: Oncorhynchus mykiss; assembly: GCF_057628025.1. Taxonomy (NCBI): domain Eukaryota; kingdom Metazoa; phylum Chordata; class Actinopteri; order Salmoniformes; family Salmonidae; genus Oncorhynchus; species Oncorhynchus mykiss. The sequence continues at coordinate 4,055,711 of NC_143023.1, forward strand.
CCCTACTGCTATACTCTACTGCTATACCCTACTGCTATACCCTACTGCTATACCCTACTGCTATACCCTACTGCTATACCGTACTGCTATACACTAACCCCATACCCTACTGCTATACCCTACTGCTATACCCTACTGCTATACCCTACTACTATACCGTACTACTACACCGTACTGCTATACCCTACTGCTATACCCTACTGCTATACCCTACTGCTATACCGTACTACTACTATACCATACTACTATACCGTACTGCTATACCGTACTGCTATACCGTACTGCTATACACTAACCCCATACCCTACTGCTATACCCTACTGCTATACCCTACTGCTATACTCTACTGCTATACCCTACTGCTATACCCTACTGCTATACCGTACTGCTATACACTAACCCCATACCCTACTGCTATACCCTACTGCTATACCCTACTGCTATACACTACTGCTATACCCTACTGCTATACTCTACTGCTATACCCTACTGCTATACCCTACTGCTATACCCTACTGCTATACCCTACTGCTATACCATACTGCTATACACTAACCCCATACCCTACTGCTATACCCTACTGCTATACCCTACTGCTATACCCTACTACTATACCGTACTACTACACCGTACTGCTATACCCTACTGCTATACCCTACTGCTATACCCTACTGCTATACCCTACTGCTATACCGTACTACTACTATACCATACTACTATACCGTACTGCTATACCGTACTGCTATACACTAACCCCATACCCTACTGCTATACCCTACTGCTATACCCTACTGCTATACTCTACTGCTATACCCTACTGCTATACCCTACTGCTATACCCTACTGCTATACCGTACTGCTATACACTAACCCCATACCCTACTGCTATACCCTACTGCTATACCCTACTGCTATACCCTACTACTATACCGTACTACTACACCGTACTGCTATACCCTACTGCTATACCCTACTGCTATACCCTACTGCTATACCCTACTGCTATATCGTACTACTACTATACCATACTGCTATACCGTACTGCTATACCATACTACTATACCGTACTACTATACCATACTGCTATACAGTACTGCTATACCCTACTGCTATACCCTACTGCTATACCGTACTACTACTATACCATACTACTATACCATACTACTATACCATACTACTATACCATACTGCTATACAGTACTGCTATACCCTACTGCTATACCCTACTGCTATACCCTACTGCTATACCCTACTGCTATACCCTACTGCTATACCCTACTGCTATACCGTACTACTATACCCTACTGCTATACCCTACTGCTATACCCTACTACTATACCCTACTGCTATACCCTACTGCTATACCGTACTGCTATACACTAACCCCATACCCTACTACTATACCCTACTGATATACCCTACTGCTATACCCTACTGCTATACCCTACTACTATACCGTACTACTACACCGTACTGCTATAGCCTACTGCTATACCCTACTACTATACCGTACTACTACACCGTACTGCTATAGCCTACTGCTATACCCTACTACTATACCCTACTGCTATACCCTACTGCTATACCGTACTACTATACCCTACTACTACTATACCATACTACTATACCGTACTGCTATACCGCACTGCTATACCGTACTGCTATACCCTACTACTATACCATACTACTATACTACTATACCGTACTGCTATACCGCACTGCTATACCATACTGCTATACCATACTGCTATACCATACTGCTATACCCTACTGCTATACCATACTGATATACCCTACTGCTATACCCTACTGCTATACCCTACTGCTATACCCTACTGCTATACCGTACTGCTATACCCTACTGCTATACCGTACTGCTATACCGTACTACTATACCGTACTGCTATACCGTACTACTATACCGTACTGCTATTCAGACTGCTCTATTCAGACTGTTGACTGGACAGAGATACAACCTAGTTGTTCCTAGAGGAGAAGCTCTTCTACAGTACAGACGGAATAGCTGATACATGTTTAGCCTTAACGGGCATGGTGAGAACAGCAAGTGGTCCTCTGTGTCCCTTCAGCAGACACACAGAGCCTCCCAGCTCCCAGGGCAACACCTCCTTTACAGACGTACTCTCCTCGATCTGCTCAGAGATATAAAGGACCATCACTAGAGACTGTCTGGAAACACAGAGGGTGGATTAAAGAGACCTCTGCAGGGCTAAATGTCTAGACTTCTCATCTGTCTCACAGACACACAGGAATAGGAAGGAGATAAAGATACAGTCACAAATCACTGTGATCTTCAAAGGCCACTACACTTTCTGTTCCACTATTACGATCCTGTCTAGACTAAACTCTGGAGATTACGGTCCTGTCTAGACTAAACTCTGGAGATTACGGTCCTGTCTAGACTAAACTCTGGAGATTAAGGTCCTGTCTAGACTATACTCTGGAGATTAAGGTCCTGTCTAGACTAAACTCTGGAGATTAAGGTCCTGTCTAGACTAAACTCCGGAGATTACGGTCCTGTCTAGACTAAACTCTGGAGATTAAGGTCCTGTCTAGACTAAACTCCGGAGATTACGGTCCTGTCTAGACTAAACTCAGAAGATTATGGTCCTGTCTAGACTATACTCTGGAGATTAAGGTCCTGTCTAGACTAAACTCTGGAGATTAAGGTCCTGTCTAGACTAAACTCTGAAGATTACGATCCTGTCTAGACTAAACGCTGAAGATTACGGTCCTGTCTAGACTAAACTCTGAAGATTACGGTCCTGTCTAGACTAAACGCTGAAAATTACGGTCCTGTCTAGACTAAACTCTGAAGATTACGGTCCTGTCTAGACTAAACTCAGAAGATTACGGTCCTGTCTAGACTAAAATCTGAAGATTACGGTCCTGTCTAGACTAAAATCTGAAGATTACGGTCCTGTCTAGACTAAAATCTGAAGATTACGGTCCTGTCTAGACTAAAATCTGAAGATTACGGTCCTGTCTAGACTAAAATCTGAAGATTACGGTCCTGTCTAGACTAAAATCTGAAGATTACGGTTCTGTCTAGACTAAAATCTGAAGATTACGGTCCTGTCTAGACTAAACTCAGAAGATTATGGTCCTGTCTAGACTAGACTCTGGAGATTACGGTCCTGTCTAGACTAGACTCTGGAGATTACGGTCCTGTCTAGACTAGACTCTGGAGATTACGGTCCTGTCTAGACTAGACTCTGGAGATTACGGTCCTGTCTAGACTAGACTCTGGAGATTACGGTCCTGTCTAGACTAGACTCTGGAGATTACGGTCCTGTCTAGACTAGACTCTGGAGATTACGGTCCTGTCTAGACTAGACTCTGGAGATTATGCTAACTTCCCCTACACATTCTCATAAAATAAATACATTTATCCATATTTTAAACACTGCATAAAATTAGTAACCAGCCTAAATAAGAGAAGTCGAGTCAGATAATGTGTAACCTGCAACAGAAAGCCCGATCCCCTTACTAACTAAGCATGGTGTTGATACGGAGACACGCAGTCAGAAGACTTGTTCTTGGTGAGTGATTAGGACCTGGATTAGCAGGAAGCGTTGCCCTGACCGCTCTAATGGCATTATCCACAGCTGCTCCACGGAGGAATCACTGGGACCGTCAGCAATTAAAGCTGGGCCGCACACACACACACACACACGCACACACACACACAGACACACACACACACACACTCGCTCCAGCCCTGCCGCCACATTGACAGTCTCATTATCTGACTCAGCACCAATAAGAGACAAGCATCAGACTGTCTTTACAAAGGAATGCCCCCATTGCTTCCACACACACACACACACACACACACACACACACAGCGTGTTGTGACGTTAACAGCCTGTTTCTTATGGTTTAATGTTTTTGTCAGAGCTGATTCCCCAAACAAACTGACGACTTGTTGAGACACACTGGGAACAACTGAGGTGAGACAGGGGCAGGACACACACACACACACACAAAGGCAGATAAACACACAAACACACGCGCAGACAGACAGGTTCACAGGACATTCCCACCCCCCGACTGTCAGTTACATCTGAGGGAAACTCCAGGTAACCTGTCCTATTGATGTCCAATACAGTCACAGTACATGTCCTATTGATGTCCAATACAGTCACAGTACCTGTCCTATTGATGTCCAATACAATCACAGTACCTGTCCTATTGATGTCCACTACAGTCACAGTACCTGTCCTATTGATGTCCAATACAGTCACAGTACCTGTCCTATTGATGTCCAAA
>NC_143023.1:4065000-4067500 GCF_057628025.1 Oncorhynchus mykiss
CCTCGGTTTCATCTACTTATCTAGAACACTGTGGCTCCTCGGTTTCATCTACTTATCTAGAACACTGTGGCTCCTCGGTTTCATCTACTTATCTAAAACACTGTGGCTCCTCGGTTTCATCTACTTATCTAGAACACTGTGGATCCTCGGTTTCATCTACTTATCTAGAACACTGTGGCTCCTCGGTTTCATCTACTTATCTAGAACACTGTGGCTCCTCGGTTTCATCTACTTATCTAGAACACTGTGGCTCCTCGGTTTCATCTACTTATCTAGAACACTGTGGCTCCTCGGTTTCATCTACTTATCTAGAACACTGTGGCTCCTCGGTTTCATTTACTTATCTAGGACACTGTGGCTCCTCGGTTTCATTTACTTATCTAGAACACTGTGGCTCCTTGGTTTCATCTACTTATCTAGAACACTGTGGCTCCTCGGTTTCATTTACTTATCTAGAACACTGTGGCTCCTCGGTTTCATCTACTTATCTAGAACACTGTGGCTCCTCGGTTTCATTTACTTATCTAGAACACTGTGGCTCCTTGGTTTCATCTACTTATCTAGAACACTGTGGCTCCTCGGTTTCATCTACTTATCTAGAACACTGTGGCTCCTCGGTTTCATTTACTTATCTAGAACACTGTGGCTCCTTGGTTTCATCTACTTATCTAGAACACTGTGGCTCCTCGGTTTCATCTACTTATCTAGAACACTGTGGCTCCTCGGTTTCATTTACTTATCTAGAACACTGTGGCTCCTTGGTTTCATCTACTTATCTAGAACACTGTGGCTCCTCGGTTTCATCTACTTATCTAGAACACTGTGGCTCCACTCCACCCTGAGTCACTGTTCCCTGGCGTCTCTGCCAGACTATCTGGGCACCGCTTGAAAGGAACCCATACCTCCTTTCCTACCTCCTTTCCTCCCACCTGACACCCCTTCTTCAGCACTGCAGCATACTTAATGGGAGACGGATCTCTAGGTACTGTCCCCTGTCCTCTCTATCTGAACCAGTGCTGTAACATTTACCAGCAGGACGGGCCTGGACCTGATACACTCTTACAGTCACCTGGACCTGATACACTCTTACAGTCACCTGGACCTGATACACTCTTACAGTCACCTGGACCTGATCCACTCTTACAGACACCTGAACCTGATCGACTCTTACAGTCACCTGGACCTGATACACTCTTACAGTCACCTGGACCTGATACACTCTTACAGTCACCTGGACCTGATACACTCTTACAGTCACCTGAACCTGAACCACTCTTACAGTCACCTGAACCTGATACACTCTTGACTACGGCCATGTAGATTCATCACAAAGCTGAAATCAGATAGAAAGAGAATACGCTAGACTCCATCTCTCTCAGGGTTCAGATAGAAAGAGGAGATGCTAGACTCCATCTCTCTCAGGGTTCAGATAGAAAGAGGAGACGCTAGACTCCATCTCTCTCAGGGTTCAGATAGAAAGAGGAGATGCTAGACTCCATCTCTCTCAGGGTTCAGATAGAAAGAGGAGATGCTAGACTCCATCTCTCTCAGGGTTCAGATAGAAAGAGGAGATGCTAGACTCCATTTCTCTCACGGTTCAGATAGAAAGATGAGATGCTAGACTCCATCTCTCTCAGGGTTCAGATAGAAAGAGGAGATGCTAGAGTCCATCTCTCTCAGGGTTCAGATAGAAAGTGGAGATGCTAGACTCCATCTCTCTCAGGGTTCAGATAGAAAGAAAGAGGAGATCCTAGAGTCTATCTCTCAGGGTTCAGATAGAAAGAGGAGATGCTAGACTCCATCTCTCTCAGGGTTCAGATAGAAAGGGGAGATGCTAGACTCCATTTCTCTCAAGGTTCAGATAGAAAGATGAGATGCTAGACTCCATCTCTCTCAGGGTTCAGATAGAAAGAGGAGATGCTAGAGTCCATCTCTCTCAGGGTTCAGATAGAAAGTGGAGATGCTAGACTCCATCTCTCTCAGGGTTCAGATAGAAAGAAAGAGGAGATCCTAGAGTCCATCTCTTAGGGTTCAGATAGAAAGAGGAGATGCTAGACTCCATCTCTCTCAGGGTTCAGATAGAAAGAGGAGACCCTAGACTCCATCTCTCTCAGGGTTCAGACCATCTGATAGATGTAGAATAGAGGAGTGAGGATCTAGTTACCAGATGTCTAACTGTCCTGAACACAGCTCCAGCAGCACCAGGTCTCTGGTCTCCCTCAGGGAGGGACAAGACCTCGGCGCCCCAGTATAGAGCAGCCTGTCAGGGGTGGAGAACAGGCATCCTCCTGGGACCCTGGAGTATCCTGCCCTCAGTGGCATAGCACAGTTTCCCTGCCAAATATTTTGTGATGAGGCTGAGAGAAAATGTTGGCAGTTTTAAAGATACTTTCCTGTCGTTGAAATTTCATGTAATGGAGGAGACCCCATTCATCTGTTACTCTCCATGGTCTGTTCTCCCTTCCAGCTTCCTCTCTATCAGTCTCTCTCTCTCTGTCAG
>NC_143023.1:4072500-4097500 GCF_057628025.1 Oncorhynchus mykiss
CCATATCTATAACATTAACACTATACTCCGGTAACTGGACCATATCTATAACATTAACACTAGACACCGGTAACTGGACCATATCTATAACATTAACACTAGACTCAGGTTACTGGTCCATATCTATAACATTAACACTAGACTAAGGTTACTGGTCCATATCTATAACATTAACACTAGACTCAGGTTACTGGTCCATATCTATAACATTAACACTAGACTAAGGTTACTGGTCCATATCTATAACATTAACACTAGACTAAGGTTACTGGTCCATATCTATAACATTAACACTAGACTCAGGTTACTGGACCATATCTATAACATTAACACTAGACTCAGGTTACTGGACCATATCTATAACATTAACACTAGACTCAGGTTACTGGACCATATCTATAACATTAACACTAGACTCAGGTTACTGGACCATATCTATAACATTAACACTAGACTCAGGTTACTGGACCATATCTATAACATTAACACTAGACTCAGGTTACTGGACCATATCTATAACATTAACACTAGACTCCGGTTACTGGACCATATCTATAACATTAACACTAGACTCAGGTTACTGGACCATATCTATAACATTAACACTAGACTCCGGTTACTGGACCATATCTATAACATTAACATTAGACTCAGGTTACTGGTCTATATCTATAACATTAACACTAGACTCAGGTTACTGGTCCATATCTATAACATTAACACTAGACTCAGGTTGCTGGTCTATATCTATAACATTAACAGTAGACTCAGGTTATTGGACCATATCTATAACATTAACACTAGACTCAGGTTGCTGGTCCATATCTATAACATTAACACTAAACTCAGGTTACTGGTCCATATCTATAACATTAACACTAGACTCAGGTTGCTGGTCCATATCTATAACATTAACACTCGACTCAGGTTACTGGTCCATATCTATAACATTAACACTAGACTCAGGTTACTGGTCCATATCTATAACATTAACACTAGACTCAGGTTACTGGTCTATATCTATAACATTAACACTAGACTCCGGTAACTGTACCATATCTATAACATTAACACTAGACTCAGGTTACTGGTCTATATCTATAACATTAACACTAGACTCAGGTTACTGGACCATATCTATAACATTAACACTAGACTCAGGTTACTGGACCATATCTATAACATTAACACTAGACTCAGGTTACTGGACCATATCTATAACATTAACGCTAGACTCAGGTTACTGGTCTATATCTATAACATTAACACTAGACTCCGGTAACTGGACCATATCTATAACATTAACACTAGACTCAGGTTACTGGTCTATATCTATAACATTAACACTAGACTCAGGTTGCTGGACCATATCTATAACATTAACACTAGACTCAGGTTACTGGTCTATATCTATAACATTAACACTAGACTCAGGTTACTGGACCATATCTATAACATTAACACTAGACTCAGGTTACCTGGTCTATATCTATAACATTAACACTAGACTCAGGTTACTGGTCCATATCTATAACATTAACACTAGACTCAGGTTGCTGGTCCATATCTATAACATTAACACTAGACTCAGGTTACTGGTCTATATCTATAACATTAACACTAGACTCAGGTTGCTGGTCCATTTGCTCTTCTTCTGGTTTCATGTCTTTAATATCCTCCTTCTCTTCTTCTTGGCACCATTCGTTCAACATTAGTGCATAAAACAAATTAAAAGTAACTTTAAAATCCTCCACGACGAGTTACAGGTGCTAAGACTAGTAGTCATAAAAGTGGTAGTGGTTGTAACCGTATATCATGGGCAGGAGAGGCTTTTAACAATGGCAATCCCAGGCCCCCAATACAGCAACACGAGGAATAGTTATGTTGAAGAGAAGGTAGAGAAGAGAGAGAGGAAGAGATAGTGTGGTGGGTAGGGGGAAGGGTTTGTATGTGTGTATCTGTGTGCATGAGTGAATAGGCCTTTGTCACCAGATAAGGGCCTGGAGCTCCAATACTCAGGACCTTGTGACCCCTGTAGTGAGTGAGACAAAGAGAGAAAGGCAGAAAGGACAGATAATAAATGGCTGGCACAGAGCAGACCTCTCTGGGGCCCTCCAATTCTCTCTCTATCCCTCCTCTCTGGGGCCCTCCGTTCTCTCTCTATCCCTCCTCTCTGGGGCCCTCGTTCTCTCTCTATCCCTCCTCTCTGGGGCCCTCCGTTCTCTCTCTATCCCTCCTCTCTGGGGCCCTCCGTTCTCTATCTATCCCTCCTCTCTAGGGCCCTCCGTTCTCTATCTATCCCTCCTCTCTGGGGCCCTCCGTTCTCTCTCCCCTCTGGGGCCCTCCGTCCTCGCTCTCCTCTCTGGGGCCCTCCGTTCTCTCTCGGGCCCTCCGTTCTCTCTCTATCCTAGATGCCACCAGATGGGCGACCCTGAACATGCTCCGGACCTTATAGTCTATAGAGGTAGTATAGTCTATAGTCTATGTCTCCATTAGGGTTATAGAGGTAGTATAGTCTATATGTCTCCATTAGGGTTATAGAGGTAGTATAGTCTATAGTCTATATGTCTCCATTAGGGTTATAGAGGTAGTATAGTCTATATGTCTCCATTAGGGTTATAGAGGTAGTATAGTCTATATGTCTCCATTAGGGTTATAGAGGTAGTATAGTCTACAGCTGTATGTATCCATTAGGGTTATAGAGGTAGTATAGTCTATAGTCTATGTCTCCATTAGGGTTATAGAGGTAGTATAGTCTGTATGTCTCCATTAGGGTTATAGAGGTAGTATAGTCTATATGTCTCCATTAGGGTTATAGAGGTAGTATAGTCTATATGTCTCCATTAGGGTTATAGAGGTAGTATAGTCTATATGTCTCCATTAGGGTTATAGAGGTAGTATAGTCTATATGTCTCCATTAGGGTTATAGAGGTAGTATAGTATATATGTCTCCATTAGGGTTATAGAGGTAGTATAGTCTATATGTATCCATTAGGGTTATAGAGGTAGTATAGTCTATATGTCTCCATTAGGGTTATAGAGGTAGTATAGTATATATGTCTCCATTAGGGTTATAGAGGTAGTATAGTCTATATGTATCCATTAGGGTTATAGAGGTAGTATAGTCTATATGTCTCCATTAGGGTTATAGAGGTAGTATAGTCTATAGTCTATATGTCCCCATTAGGGTTATAGAGGTAGTATAGTCTATATGTCTCCATTAGGGTTATAGAGGTAGTATAGTCTATAGTCTATATGTCTCCATTAGGGTTATAGAGGTAGTATAGTCTATATGTCTCCATTAGGGTTATAGAGGTAGTATAGTCTATATGTCTCCATTAGGGTTATAGAGGTAGTATAGTCTATAGTCTATATGTCTCCATTAGGGTTATAGAGGTAGTATAGTCTATATGTCTCCATTAGGGTTATAGAGGTAGTATAGTCTATATGTCTCCATTAGGGTTATAGAGGTAGTATAGTCTATATGTCCCCATTAGGGTTATAGAGGTAGTATAGTCTATATGTCTCCATTAGGGTTATAGAGGTAGTATAGTCTATAGTCTATGTCTCCATTAGGGTTATAGAGGTAGTATAGTCTATAGTCTATATGTCTCCATTAGGGTTATAGAGGTAGTATAGTCTATAGGTCTCCATTAGGGTTATATAGGTAGTATAGTCTATATGTCTCCATTAGGGTTAAAGAGGTAGTATAGTCTATATGTCTCCATTAGGGTTATAGAGGTAGTATAGTCTATATGTCTCCATTAGGGTTATAGAGGTAGTATAGTCTATAGTCTATATGTCCCCATTAGGGTTATAGAGGTAGTATAGTCTATATGTCTCCATTAGGGTTATAGAGGTAGTATAGTCTATATGTCTCCATTAGGGTTAAAGAGGTAGTATAGTCTATAGTCTATATGTCTCCATTAGGGTTATAGAGGTAGTATAGTCTATATGTCTCCATTAGGGTTATAGAGGTAGTATAGTCTATATGTCTCCATTAGGGTTATAGAGGTAGTATAGTCTATATGTCCCCATTAGGGTTATAGAGGTAGTATAGTCTATATGTCTCCATTAGGGTTATAGAGGTAGTATAGTCTATATGTCTCCATTAGGGTTATAGAGGTAGTATAGTCTATAGTCTATGTCTCCATTAGGGTTATAGAGGTAGTATAGTATATATGTCTCCATTAGGGTTATAGAGGTAGTATAGTCTATAGTCTATATGTCTCCATTAGGGTTATAGAGGTAGTATAGTCTATATGTCTCCATTAGGGTTATAGAGGTAGTATAGTCTATATGTCTCCATTAGGGTTATAGAGGTAGTATAGTCTACAGCTGTATGTATCCATTAGGGTTATAGAGGTAGTATAGTCTATAGTCTATGTCTCCATTAGGGTTATAGAGGTAGTATAGTCTGTATGTCTCCATTAGGGTTATAGAGGTAGTATAGTCTATATGTCTCCATTAGGGTTATAGAGGTAGTATAGTCTATATGTCTCCATTAGGGTTATAGAGGTAGTATAGTCTATATGTCTCCATTAGGGTTATAGAGGTAGTATAGTCTATATGTCTCCATTAGGGTTATAGAGGTAGTATAGTATATATGTCTCCATTAGGGTTATAGAGGTAGTATAGTCTATATGTATCCATTAGGGTTATAGAGGTAGTATAGTCTATATGTCTCCATTAGGGTTATAGAGGTAGTATAGTATATATGTCTCCATTAGGGTTATAGAGGTAGTATAGTCTATATGTATCCATTAGGGTTATAGAGGTAGTATAGTCTATATGTCTCCATTAGGGTTATAGAGGTAGTATAGTCTATAGTCTATATGTCCCCATTAGGGTTATAGAGGTAGTATAGTCTATATGTCTCCATTAGGGTTATAGAGGTAGTATAGTCTATAGTCTATATGTCTCCATTAGGGTTATAGAGGTAGTATAGTCTATATGTCTCCATTAGGGTTATAGAGGTAGTATAGTCTATATGTCTCCATTAGGGTTATAGAGGTAGTATAGTCTATATGTCTCCATTAGGGTTATAGAGGTAGTATAGTCTATATGTCTCCATTAGGGTTATAGAGGTAGTATAGTCTATATGTCTCCATTAGGGTTATAGAGGTAGTATAGTCTATATGTCCCCATTAGGGTTATAGAGGTAGTATAGTCTATATGTCTCCATTAGGGTTATAGAGGTAGTATAGTCTATAGTCTATGTCTCCATTAGGGTTATAGAGGTAGTATAGTCTATAGTCTATATGTCTCCATTAGGGTTATAGAGGTAGTATAGTCTATAGGTCTCCATTAGGGTTATAGAGGTAGTATAGTCTATATGTCTCCATTAGGGTTAAAGAGGTAGTATAGTCTATATGTCTCCATTAGGGTTATAGAGGTAGTATAGTCTATATGTCTCCATTAGGGTTATAGAGGTAGTATAGTCTATAGTCTATATGTCCCCATTAGGGTTATAGAGGTAGTATAGTCTATATGTCTCCATTAGGGTTATAGAGGTAGTATAGTCTATATGTCTCCATTAGGGTTAAAGAGGTAGTATAGTCTATATGTCTCCATTAGGGTTATAGAGGTAGTATAGTCTATATGTCTCCATTAGGGTTATAGAGGTAGTATAGTCTATAGTCTATATGTCTCCATTAGGGTTATAGAGGTAGTATAGTCTATATGTCTCCATTAGGGTTATAGAGGTAGTATAGTCTATATGTCTCCATTAGGGTTATAGAGGTAGTATAGTCTATATGTCCCCATTAGGGTTATAGAGGTAGTATAGTCTATATGTCTCCATTAGGGTTATAGAGGTAGTATAGTCTATATGTCTCCATTAGGGTTAAAGAGGTAGTATAGTCTATATGTCTCCATTAGGGTTATAGAGGTAGTATAGTCTATATGTCTCCATTAGGGTTATATAGGTAGTATAGTCTATATGTCTCCATTAGGGTTATAGAGGTAGTATAGTCTATATGTCTCCATTAGGGTTATAGAGGTAGTATAGTCTATAGTCTATGTCTCAATTAGGGTTATAGAGGTAGTATAGTCTATATGTCTCCATTAGGGTTATAGAGGTAGTATAGTCTATATGTCTCCATTAGGGTTATAGAGGTAGTATAGTCTATATGTCTCCATTAGGGTTATAGAGGTAGTATAGTATATATGTCTCCATTAGGGTTATAGAGGTAGTATAGTCTATATGTCTCCATTAGGGTTATAGAGGTAGTATAGTATATATGTCTCCATTAGGGTTATAGAGGTAGTATAGTCTATATGTCTCCATTAGGGTTATAGAGGTAGTATAGTCTATATGTCTACATTAGGGTTATAGAGGTAGTATAGTCTATATGTCTCCATTAGGGTTATAGAGGTAGTATAGTCTATAGATGTATGTCTCCATTAGGGTTATAGAGGTAGTATAGTCTATAGATGTATGTCTCCATTAGGGTTATAGAGGTAATATAGTCTATATGTCTCCATTAGGGTTATAGAGGTAGTATAGTCTATATGTCTCCATTAGGGTTATAGAGGTAGTATAGTCTATATGTCTCCATTAGGGTTATAGAGGTAGTATAGTATATATGTCTCCATTAGGGTTATAGAGGTAGTATAGTCTATATGTCTCCATTAGGATTAAAGAGGTAGTATAGTCTATATGTCTCCATTAGGGTTATAGAGGTAGTATAGTCTATATGTATCCATTAGGGTTATAGAGGTAGTATAGTCTATATGTCTCCATTAGGGTTATAGAGGTAGTATAGTATATATGTCTCCATTAGGGTTATAGAGGTAGTATAGTCTATATGTCTCCATTAGGGTTATAGAGGTAGTATAGTATACATGTCTCCATTAGGGTTATAGAGGTAGTATAGTCTATATGTCTCCATTAGGGTTATAGAGGTAGTATAGTATATATGTCTCCATTAGGGTTATATAGGTAGTATAGTCTATATGTCTCAATTAGGGTTATAGAGGTAGTATAGTCTATATGTCTCCATTATGGTTATAGAGGTAGTATAGTCTATATGTCTCCATTAGGGTTATAGAGGTAGTATAGTCTATATGTCTCCATTAGGGTTATAGAGGTAGTATAGTCTATATGTATCCATTAGGGTTATAGAGGTAGTATAGTCTATATGTCTCCATTAGGGTTATAGAGGTAGTATAGTATATATGTCTCCATTAGGGTTATAGAGGTAGTATAGTCTATATGTCTCCATTAGGGTTATAGAGGTAGTATAGTCTATATGTCTCCATTAGGGTTATAGAGGTAGTATAGTCTATATGTCTCCATTAGGGTTATAGAGGTAGTATAGTATATATGTCTCCATTAGGGTTATAGAGGTAGTATAGTCTATATGTCTCCATTAGGGTTATAGAGGTAGTATAGTATATATGTCTCCATTAGGGTTATATAGGTAGTATAGTATATAGGTCTCCATTAGGGTTATAGAGGTAGTATAGTCTATAGGTCTCCATTAGGGTTATAGAGGTAGTATAGTCTATATGTCTCCATTAGGGTTATAGAGGTAGTATAGTCTATATGTCTCCATTAGGGTTATAGAGGTAGTATAGTCTATATGTCTCCATTAGGGTTATAGAGGTAGTATAGTATATATGTCTACATTAGGGTTATAGAGGTAGTATAGTCTATATGTCTCCATTAGGGTTAAAGAGGTAGTATAGTCTATATGTCTCCATTAGGGTTATAGAGGTAGTATAGTCTATATGTCTCCATTAGGGTTATAGAGGTAGTATAGTCTATATGTCTCCATTAGGGTTATAGAGGTAGTATAGTCTATATGTCTCCATTAGGGTTATAGAGGTAGTATAGTCTATATGTCTCCATTAGGGTTATAGAGGTAGTATAGTCTATATGTCTCCATTAGGGTTATAGAGGTAGTATAGTCTATAGGTCTCCATTAGGGTTATAGAGGTAGTATAGTCTATATGTATCCATTAGGGTTATAGAGGTAGTATAGTCTATATGTCTCCATTAGGGTTATAGAGGTAGTATAGTCTATATGTCTCCATTAGGGTTATAGAGGTAGTATAGTCTATATGTCTCCATTAGGGTTATAGAGGTAGTATAGTCTATATGTCTCCATTAGGGTTATAGAGGTAGTATAGTCTATATGTCTCCATTAGGGTTATAGAGGTAGTATAGTATATATGTCTCCATTAGGGTTATAGAGGTAGTATAGTCTATAGCTGTCCTCTCTCCCTCTGAGACAACAGAAGACATCCTAGTCTATAGCTGTATGATGTCTATATGTCTCCATTAGGGTTATAGAGGTAGTATAGTCTATATGTCTCCATTAGGGTTATAGAGGTAGTATAGTCTATATGTCTCCATTAGGGTTATAGAGGTAGTATAGTCTATATGTCTCCATTAGGGTTATAGAGGTAGTATAGTATATATGTCTCCATTAGGGTTATAGAGGTAGTATAGTCTATATGTCTCCATTAGGGTTATAGAGGTAGTATAGTCTATATGTCTCCATTAGGGTTATAGAGGTAGTATAGTCTATATGTCTCCATTAGGGTTATAGAGGTAGTATAGTCTATATGTCTCCATTAGGGTTATAGAGGTAGTATAGTCTATAGTCTATATGTATCCATTAGGGTTATAGAGGTAGTATAGTCTATATGTCTCCATTAGGGTTATAGAGGTAGTATAGTCTATATGTCTCCATTAGGGTTATAGAAGTAGTATAGTATATATGTCTCCATTAGGGTTATAGAGGTAGTATAGTCTATATGTCTCCATTAGGGTTATAGAGGTAGTATAGTCTATATGTCTCCATTAGGGTTATAGAAGTAGTATAGTATATATGTCTCCATTAGGGTTATAGAGGTAGTATAGTCTATATGTCTCCATTAGGGTTATAGAGGTAGTATAGTATGTATGTCTCTATTAGGGTTATAGAGGTGGTATAGTCTATATGTCTCCATTAGGGTTATAGAGGTAGTATAGTCTATATGTCTCCATTAGGGTTATAGAGGTAGTATAGTATATATGTCTCCATTAGGGTTATAGAGGTAGTATAGTATATATGTCTCCATTAGGGTTATAGAGGTAGTATAGTCTATATGTCTCCATTAGGGTTATAGAGGTAGTATAGTCTATATGTCTCCATTAGGGTTATAGAGGTAGTATAGTCTATATGTCTCCATTAGGGTTATAGAGGTAGTATAGTATATAGATGTATGTCTCCATTAGGGTTATAGAGGTAGTATAGTCTATAGATGTATGTCTCCATTAGGGTTATAGAGGTAGTATAGTCTATAGATGTATGTCTCCATTAGGGTTATAGAGGTAGTATAGTCTATAGATGTATGTCTCCATTAGGGTTATAGAGGTAGTATAGTCTATAGATGTATGTCTCCATTAGGGTTATAAATGTAGTATAGTCTATAGATGTATGTCTCCATTAGGGTTATAGAGGTAGTATAGTCTATATGTCTCCATTAGGGTTATAGAGGTAGTATAGTCTATATGTCTCCATTAGGGTTATAGAGGTAGTATAGTATATATGTCTCCATTAGGGTTATAGAGGTAGTATAGTATATATGTCTCCATTAGGGTTATAGAGGTAGTATAGTCTATATGTCTCCATTAGGGTTATAGAGGTAGTATAGTCTATATGTCTCCATTAGGGTTATAGAGGTAGTATAGTCTATATGTCCCCATTAGGGTTATAGAGGTAGTATAGTCTATATGTCTCCATTAGGGTTATAGAGGTAGTATAGTCTATATGTCTCCATTAGGGTTATAGAGGTAGTATAGTATATATGTCTCCATTAGGGTTATAGAGGTAGTATAGTCTATATGTCTCCATTAGGGTTATAGAGGTAGTATAGTCTATATGTCTCCATTAGGGTTATAGAGGTAGTATAGTATATATGTCTCCATTAGGGTTATAGAGGTAGTATAGTCTATATGTCTCCATTAGGGTTATAGAGGTAGTATAGTATATATGTCTCCATTAGGGTTATAGAGGTAGTATAGTCTATATGTCTCCATTAGGGTTATAGAGGTAGTATAGTCTATATGTCTCCATTAGGGTTATAGAGGTAGTATAGTCTATATGTCTCCATTAGGGTTATAGAGGTAGTATAGTATATATGTCTCCATTAGGGTTATAGAGGTAGTATAGTATATATGTCTCCATTAGGGTTATAGAGGTAGTATAGTCTATATGTCTCCATTAGGGTTATAGAGGTAGTATAGTCTATATGTCTCCATTAGGGTTATAGAGGTAGTATAGTCTATATGTCTCCATTAGGGTTATAGAGGTAGTATAGTATATAGATGTATGTCTCCATTAGGGTTATAGAGGTAGTATAGTATATATGTCTCCATTAGGGTTATAGAGGTAGTATAGTCTATATGTCTCCATTAGGGTTATAGAGGTAGTATAGTCTATATGTCTCCATTAGGGTTATAGAGGTAGTATAGTCTATATGTCTCCATTAGGGTTATAGAGGTAGTATAGTATATATGTCTCCATTAGGGTTATAGAGGTAGTATAGTATATATGTCTCCATTAGGGTTATAGAGGTAGTATAGTCTATATGTCTCCATTAGGGTTATAGAGGTAGTATAGTCTATATGTCTCCATTAGGGTTATAGAGGTAGTATAGTCTATATGTCTCCATTAGGGTTATAGAGGTAGTATAGTATATAGATGTATGTCTCCATTAGGGTTATAGAGGTAGTATAGTCTATAGATGTATGTCTCCATTAGGGTTATAGAGGTAGTATAGTCTATAGATGTATGTCTCCATTAGGGTTATAGAGGTAGTATAGTCTATAGATGTATGTCTCCATTAGGGTTATAGAGGTAGTATAGTCTATAGATGTATGTCTCCATTAGGGTTATAGAGGTAGTATAGTCTATATGTATCCATTAGGGTTATAGAGGTAGTATAGTCTATATGTCTCCATTAGGGTTATAGAGGTAGTATAGTCTATATGTCTCCATTAGGGTTATAGAGGTAGTATAGTATATATGTCTCCATTAGGGTTATAGAGGTAGTATAGTATATATGTCTCCATTAGGGTTATAGAGGTAGTATAGTCTATATGTCTCCATTAGGGTTATAGAGGTAGTATAGTATATATGTCTCCATTAGGGTTATAGAGGTAGTATAGTCTATATGTCTCCATTAGGGTTATAGAGGTAGTATATTCTATATGTCTCCATTAGGGTTATAGAGGTAGTATAGTCTATATGTCTCCATTAGGGTTATAGAGGTAGTATAGTCTATATGTCTCCATTAGGGTTATAGAGGTAGTATAGTATATATGTCTCCATTAGGGTTATAGAGGTAGTATAGTATATATGTCTCCATTAGGGTTATAGAGGTAGTATAGTCTATATGTATCCATTAGGGTTATAGAGGTAGTATAGTATATATGTCTCCATTAGGGTTATAGAGGTAGTATAGTCTATATGTCTCCATTAGGGTTATAGAGGTAGTATAGTCTATATGTCTCCATTAGGGTTATAGAGGTAGTATAGTATATATGTCTCCATTAGGGTTATAGAGGTAGTATAGTCTATATGTCTCCATTAGGGTTATAGAGGTAGTATAGTCTATAGTCTATGTCTCAATTAGGGTTATAGAGGTAGTATAGTCTATATGTCTCCATTAGGGTTATAGAGGTAGTATAGTCTATAGTCTATATGTCTCCATTAGGGTTATAGAGGTAGTATAGTCTATAGTCTATATGTCTCCATTAGGGTTATAGAGGTAGTATAGTCTATATGTCTCCATTAGGGTTATAGAGGTAGTATAGTCTATATGTCTCCATTAGGGTTATAGAGGTAGTATAGTCTATATGTCTCCATTAGGGTTATAGAGGTAGTATAGTCTATATGTCTCCATTAGGGTTATAGAGGTAGTATAGTCTGTATGTCTCCATTAGGGTTATAGAGGTGGTATAGTCTATATGTCTCCATTAGGGTTATAGAGGTAGTATAGTATATATGTCTCCATTAGGGTTATAGAGGTAGTATAGTATATATGTCTCCATTAGGGTTATAGAGGTAGTATAGTCTATATGTCTCCATTAGGGTTATAGAGGTAGTATAGTCTATATGTCTACATTAGGGTTATAGAGGTAGTATAGTCTATATGTCTCCATTAGGGTTATAGAGGTAGTATAGTATATATGTCTCCATTAGGGTTATAGAGGTAGTATAGTCTATATGTCTACATTAGGGTTATAGAGGTAGTATAGTCTATATGTCTCCATTAGGGTTATAGAGGTAGTATAGTCTATATGTCTCCATTAGGGTTATAGAGGTAGTATAGTCTATATGTCTCCATTAGGGTTATAGAGGTAGTATAGTCTATAGCTGTCCTCTCTCCCTCTGAGACAACAGAAGACATCCTAGTCTATAGCTGTCCTGTCTCCCTCTGAGACAACAGAAGACATCCTAGTCTATAGCTGTCCTGTCTCCCTCTGAGACAACAGAAGACATCCTAGTCTATAGCTGTCCTGTCTCCCTCTGAGACAACAGAAGACATCCTAGTCTATAGCTGTCCTGTCTCCCTCTGAGACAACAGAAGACATCCTAGTCTATAGCTGTCCTGTCTCCCTCTGAGACAACAGAAGACATCCTAGTCTATAGCTGTCCTCTCTCCCTCTGAGACAACAGAAGACATCCTAGTCTATAGCTGTCATCTCTCCCTCTGAGACAACAGAAGACATCCTAGTCTATAGCTGTCCTGTCTCCCTCTGAGACAACAGAAGACATCCTAGTCTATAGCTGTCCTGTCTCCCTCTGAGACAACAGAAGACATCCTAGTCTATAGCTGTCCTGTCTCCCTCTGAGACAACAGAAGACATCCTAGTCTATAGCTGTCCTGTCTCCCTCTGAGACAACAGAAGACATCCTCCACACTGACTTAAACATGTCTGCTCTGCCAAATAAACCCTTTGGCAGGTCCTGACTGCCTGCGGTGGGTCCAGTCCATCTCCTCTAAAAGGGGGGAGACGCGGGCCACAAGGTGGTTTACACACACACACACACACACACACACACACACACACACACACACACACACACACACACCTCCACTGTGCCCCTGCTGACACCTGGCCAGCCCACCTGGTGATTGAATCTCATCAGCTGGTGATTTCTCCGGGCGCCCCTGCTTGTGTGTGGGCCTCCCACCGTGCTGAGAGCCTGCACATCTCCACCCTGCTCTTTAGATCACCATGTGACAGAGTAATAGGTCACCCTCTCTAAAAGGGCCTCAGGAGATGGTTAGAGGAGCTCTCCCTCCCCTCTCTAAAAGGGCCTCAGGAGATGGTTAGAGGAGCTCTCCCTCCCCTCTCTAAAAGGGCCTCAGGAGATGGTTAGAGGAGCTCTCCCTCCCCTCTCTAAAAGGGCCTCAGGAGATGGTTAGAGGAGCTCTCCCTCCCCTCTCTAAAAGGGCCTCAGGAGATGGTTAGAGGTGCTCTCCCTCCCCTCTCTAAAAGGGCCTCAGGAGATGGTTAGAGGAGCTCTCCCTCCCCTCTCTAAAAGGGCCTCAGGAGATGGTTAGAGGAGCTCTCCCTCCCCTCTCTAAAAGGGCCTCAGGAGATGGTTAGAGGAGCTCTCCCTCCCCTCTCTAAAAGGGCCTGACACCTCAATACTCAGGAGATGGTTAGAGGAGCTCTCCCTCCCCTCTCTAAAAGGGCCTCAGGAGATGGTTAGAGGAGTTCTCCCTCCCCTGTCAGTGGGGGCTTGTGATAGGTGGATAAAGGCACAGTGGGCTTGTGATTGGTGGACAAAAGCACAGCTGGTTTTTGATTGGTGGATAAGGGCACAGTGGTCTACTGTTGTTAGTGTCCTGGTCTACTGTTGTTAGTGTCCTGGTCTACTGTTGTCAGTGTCCTGGTCTACTGTTGTCAGTGTCCTGGTCTACTGTTGTCAGTGTCCTGGTCTACTGTTGTTAGTGTCCTGGTCTACTGTTGTTAGTGTCCTGGTCTACTGTTGTTAGTGTCCTGGTCTACTGTTGTTAGTGTCCTGGTCTACTGTTGTCAGTGTCCTGGTCTACCGTTGTCAGTGTCCTGGTCTACTGTTGTTAGTGTCCTGGTCTACTGTTGTTAGTGTCCTGGTCTACTGTTGTCAGTGTCCTGGTCTACTGTTGTCAGTGTCCTGGTCTACTGTTGTTAGTGTCCTGGTCTACTGTTGTTAGTGTCCTGGTCTACTGTTGTCAGTGTCCTGGTCTACTGTTGTCAGTGTCCTGGTCTACTGTTGTTAGTGTCCTGATCTACTGTTGTTAGTGTCCTGCTGTTAGTGTCCTGGTCTACTGTTGTTAGTGTCCTGGTCTACTGTTGTTAGTGTCCTGGTCTACTGTTGTCAGTGTCCTGGTCTACTGTTGTTAGTGTCCTGGTCTACTGTTGTTAGTGTCCTGCTGTTAGTGTCCTGGTCTACTGTTGTTAGTGTCCTGGTCTACTGTTGTTAGTGTCCTGATCTACTGTTGTTAGTGTCCTGGTCATGGTCTACTGCTGTTAGTGTCCTGTTGTTAGTGTCCTGGTCTACTGTTGTCAGTGTCCTGGTCTACTGTTGTTAGTGTCCTGGTCTACTGTTGTTAGTGTCCTGGTCTACTGTTGTTAGTGTCCTGGTCTACTGTTGTTAGTGTCCTGGTCTACTGTTGTTAGTGTCCTGGTCTACTGTTGTTAGTGTCCTGGTCTACTGTTGTTAGTGTCCTGGTCTACTGTTGTCAGTGTCCTGGTCTACTGTTGTTAGTGTCCTGGTCTACTGTTGTTAGTGTCCTGGTCTACTGTTGTCAGTGTCCTGGTCTACTGTTGTCAGTGTCCTGGTCTATTGTTGTCAGTGTCCTGGTCTATTGTTGTTAGTGTCCTGGTCTACTGTTGTCAGTGTCTTGGTCTACTGTTGTTAGTGTCCTGGTCTACTGTTGTTAGTGTCCTGGTCTACTGTTGTTAGTGTCCTGGTCTACTGTTGTCAGTGTCCTGGTCTACTGTTGTCAGTGTCTTGGTCTACTGTTGTTAGTGTCCTGGTCTACTGTTGTTAGTGTCCTGGTCTACTGTTGTTAGTGTCCTGGTCTACTGTTGTTAGTGTCCTGGTCTACTGTTGTCAGTGTCCTGGTCTACTGCTGTTAGTGTCCTGGTCTACTGTTGTTAGTGTCCTGGTCTACTGTTGTCAGTGTCCTGGTCTACTGTTGTTAGTGTCCTGGTCTACTGTTGTCAGTGTCCTGGTCTACTGTTGTTAGTGTCCTGGTCTACTGTTGTTAGTGTCCTGGTCTACTGTTGTTAGTGTCCTGGTCTACTGTTGTTAGTGTCCTGGTCTACTGTTGTTAGTGTCCTGGTCTACTGTTGTTAGTGTCCTGGTCTACTGTTGTTAGTGTCCTGGTCTACTGTTGTTAGTGTCCTGGTCTACTGTTGTTAGTGTCCTGGTCTACTGTTGTTAGTGTCCTGGTCTACTGTTGTCAGTGTCCTGGTCTACTGTTGTCAGTGTCTTGGTCTACTGTTGTTAGTGTCCTGGTCTACTGTTGTTAGTGTCCTGGTCTACTGTTGTTAGTGTCCTGGTCTACTGTTGTTAGTGTCCTGGTCTACTGTTGTTAGTGTCCTGGTCTACTGCTGTCAGTGTCCTGGTCTACTGTTGTTAGTGTCCTGGTCTACTGTTGTTAGTGTCCTGGTCTACTGTTGTTAGTGTCCTGCTGTTAGTGTCCTGGTCTACTGTTGTTAGTGTCCTGGTCTACTGTTGTTAGTGTCCTGTTGTTAGTGTCCTGGTCTACTGTTGTTAGTGTCCTGGTCTACTGTTGTTAGTGTCCTGGTCTACTGTTGTTAGTGTCCTGGTCTACTGTTGTTAGTGTCCTGGTCTACTGCTGTTAGTGTCCTGGTCTACTGTTGTTAGTGTCCTGGTCTACTGTTGTTAGTGTCCTGGTCTACTGTTGTCAGTGTCCTGGTCTACTGTTGTCAGTGTCCTGGTCTACTGTTGTTAGTGTCCTGGTCTACTGTTGTTAGTGTCCTGGTCTACTGTTGTTAGTGTCCTGGTCTACTGTTGTTAGTGTCCTGGTCTACTGTTGTTAGTGTCCTGGTCTACTGTTGTTAGTGTCCTGGTCTACTGTTGTCAGTGTCCTGGTCTACTGTTGTCAGTGTCCTGGTCTACTGTTGTTAGTGTCCTGGTCTACTGTTGTTAGTGTCCTGGTCTACTGTTGTTAGTGTCCTGGTCTACTGTTGTTAGTGTCCTGTTGTTAGTGTCCTGGTCTACTGTTGTTAGTGTCCTGGTCTACTGTTGTTAGTGTCCTGGTCTACTGTTGTTAGTGTCCTGGTCTACTGTTGTTAGTGTCCTGGTCTACTGTTGTTAGTGTCCTGGTCTACTGTTGTTAGTGTCCTGGTCTACTGTTGTTAGTGTCCTGTTGTTAGTGTCCTGGTCTACTGTTGTTAGTGTCCTGGTCTACTGTTGTTAGTGTCCTGGTCTACTGTTGTTAGTGTCCTGGTCTACTGTTGTTAGTGTCCTGGTCTACTGTTGTTAGTGTCCTGGTCTACTGTTGTTAGTGTCCTGGTCTACTGTTGTTAGTGTCCTGTTGTCAGTGTCCTGGTCTACTGCTGTTAGTGTCCTGGTCTACTGTTGTCAGTGTCCTGGTCTACTGTTGTTAGTGTCCTGGTCTACTGTTGTTAGTGTCCTGGTCTACTGTTGTTAGTGTCCTGGTCTACTGTTGTTAGTGTCCTGGTCTACTGTTGTTAGTGTCCTGTTGTTAGTGTCCTGGTCTACTGTTGTTAGTGTCCTGGTCTACTGTTGTTAGTGTCCTGGTCTACTGTTGTTAGTGTCCTGGTCTACTGTTGTCAGTGTCCTGGTCTACTGCTGTTAGTGTCCTGGTCTATTGTTGTTAGTGTCCTGGTCTACTGTTGTTAGTGTCCTGCTGTCAGTGTCCTGGTCTACTGTTGTCAGTGTCCTGGTCTACTGTTGTTAGTGTCCTGGTCTACTGTTGTTAGTGTTTTAAAATCCTACTTTTGAAACTGGCAACAATAAAATCAAGGCCTGAAACCCTCCTCAGAGAGAACAGCAGCTGACCTCGGCCCTATTGACAACAGGTCAGAGAGAACAGCAGCTGACCTCGGCCCTATTGACAACAGGTCAGAGAGAACAGCAGCTGACCTCGGCCCTATTGACAACAGGTCAGAGAGAACAGCAGCTGACCTCGGCCCTATTAACAACAGGTCAGAGAGAACAGCAGCTGACCTCGGCCCTATTAACAACAGGTCAGAGAGAACAGCAGCTGACCTCGGCCCTATTGACAACAGGTCAGAGAGAACAGCAGCTGACCTCGGCCCTATTGACAACAGGTCAGAGAGAACAGCAGCTGACCTCGGCCCTATTGACAACAGGTCAGAGAGAACAGCAGCTGACCTCGACCCTATTGACAACAGGTCAGAGAGAACAGCAGCTGACCTCGGCCCTATTGACAACAGGTCAGAGAGAACAGCAGCTGACCTCGGCCCTATTGACAACAGGTCAGAGAGAACAGCAGCTGACCTCGGCCCTATTGACAACAGGTCAGAGAGAACAGCAGCTGACCTCGGCCCTATTGACAACAGGTCAGAGAGAACAGCAGCTGACCTCGACCCCATTGACAACAGGTCAGAGAGAACAGCAGCTGACCTCGGCCCTATTGACAACAGGTCAGAGAGAACAGCAGCTGACCTCGGCCCTATTGACAACAGGTCAGAGAGAACAGCAGCTGACCTCGGCCCTATTGACAACAGGTCAGAGAGAACAGCAGCTGACCTCGGCCCTATTGACAACAGGTCAGAGAGAACAGCAGCTGACCTCGGCCCTATTGACAACAGGTCAGAGAGAACAGCAGCTGACCTCGGCCCTATTGACAACAGGTCAGAGAGAACAGCAGCTGACCTCGGCCCTATTGACAACAGGTCAGCGAGAACAGCAGCTGACCTCGGCCCTATTGACAACAGGTCAGAGAGAACAGCAGCTGACCTCGGCCCTATTGACAACAGGTCAGAGAGAACAGCAGCTGACCTCGGCCCTATTGACAACAGGTCAGAGAGAACAGCAGCTGACCTCGGCCCTATTGACAACAGGTCAGAGAGAACAGCAGCTGACCTCGGCCCTATTGACAACAGGTCAGAGAGAACAGCAGCTGACCTCGGCCCTATTGACAACAGGTCAGAGAGAACAGCAGCTGACCTCGGCCCTATTGACAACAGGTCAGAGAGAACAGCAGCTGACCTCGGCCCTATTGACAACAGGTCAGAGAGAACAGCAGCTGACCTCGGCCCTATTGACAACAGGTCAGAGAGAACAGCAGCTGACCTCGGCCCTATTGACAACAGGTCAGAGAGAACAGCAGCTGACCTCGGCCCTATTGGCAACAGGTCAGAGAGAACAGCAGCTGACCTCGGCCCTATTAACAACAGGTCAGAGAGAACAGCAGCTGACCTCGGCCCTATTGACAACAGGTCAGAGAGAACAGCAGCTGACCTCGGCCCTATTGACAACAGGTCAGAGAGAACAGCAGCTGACCTCGGCCCTATTAACAACAGGTCAGAGAGAACAGCAGCTGACCTCGGCCCTATTAACAGGTCAGAGAGAACAGCAGCTGACCTCGGCCCTATTGACAACAGGTCAGAGAGAACAGCAGCTGACCTCGGCCCTATTGACAACAGGTCAGAGAGAACAGCAGCTGACCTCGACCCTATTGACAACAGGTCAGAGAGAACAGCAGCTGACCTCACCTCTAGACAGACAGACAGACAGACAGACAGACAGACAGACAGACAGACAGACAGACAGACAGACAGACAGACAGACAGACAGTAAGCAGGGGCCAAGTATTCCAATGATATATGTGATAAGGGGTGAAGACAGACAGCGAAAGCACCGTTCTGTGTGACAGAGCCTCCTGACCACCTGCCGGCAGTGTAGTTAGTGAGTCACACCGGGGCTTTGACACAGTCCCAACCTGCTGATTCACCTTCTCTGATGTTTGGTCAACACTTTCATTCACACGCAAAGTCACCGGCTACAAACTAGAGAGGGGAGGAGCTGAGGGGAAAGAGATGTAGAGAGGGGAGGGGCTGAGGGGATAGATATGTAGAGAGGGGAGGAGCTGAGGGGGAAAGAGATGTAGAGAGGGGAGGGGCTGAGGGGATAGATATGTAGAGAGGGGAGGAGCTGAGGGGGAAAGAGATGTAGAGAGGGGAGGAGCTGAGGGGATAGAGATGTAGAGAGGGGAGGAGCTGAGGGGGAAAGAAATGTAGAGAGGGGAGGAGCTGAGGGGAAAGAGATGTAGAGAGGGGAGGAGCTGAGGGGATAGAGATGTAGAGAGGGGAGGAGCTGAGGGGGAAAGAAATGTAGAGAGGGGAGGAGCTGAGGGGAAAGAGATGTAGAGAGGGGAGGAGCTGAGGGGATAGAGATGTAGAGAGGGGAGGAGCTGGGGGGATAGAGATGTAGAGAGGGGAGGAGCTGAGGGGATATAGATGTAGAGAGGGGAGGAGCTGAGGGGATAGAGATGTAGAGAGGGGAGGAGCTGAGGGGAAAGATATGTAGAGAGGGGAGGAGCTGAGGGGATATAGATGTAGAGAGGGGAGGAGCTGAGGGGGAAAGAAATGTAGAGAGGGGAGGAGCTGAGGGGAAAGAGATGTAGAGAGGGGAGGAGCTGAGGGGATAGAGATGTAGAGAGGGGAGGAGCTGAGGGGGAAAGAAATGTAGAGAGGGGAGGAGCTGAGGGGAAAGAGATGTAGAGAGGGGAGGAGCTGAGGGGATAGAGATGTCGAGAGGGGAGGAGCTGGGGGGATATAGATGTAGAGAGGGGAGGAGCTGAGGGGATAGAGATGTAGAGAGGGGAGGAGCTGAGGGGAAAGATATGTAGAGAGGGGAGGAGCTGAGGGGATATAGATGTAGAGAGGGGAGGAGCTGAGGGGAAAGAGATGTAGAGCCCTCTACAGCCCTCTACAACCCTACACCAGGCCTCTACAACCCTCCACCAGCCCTACACCAGGCCTCTACAGCCCTACACCAGCCCTCTACCAGGTCTCTACAGCCCTACACCAGCCCTCTACAACCCTACACCTGGCCTCTACAGCCCTACACCAGCCCTCTACAACCCTACACCAGGCCTCTACAGCCCTACACCAGCCCTCTACAACCCTACACCAGCCCTCTACAACCCTCTACAGCCCTACACCAGCCCTCTACCAGGCCTCTACAGCCCTACACCAGCCCTCTACAACCCTCTACAACCCTACACCAGGCATCTACTGCCCTACACCAGGCCTCTACCAGGCCTCTACAACCCTACACCAGCCCTCTACAACCCTCTACAACCCTACACCAGGCCTCTACTGCCCTACACCAGGCCTCTACCAGGCCTCTACAACCCTACACCAGCCCTCTACAACCCTCTACAACCCTACACCAGGCCTCTACTGCCCTACACCAGGCCTCTACCAGGTCTCTACAGCCCTACACCAGCCCTCTACAACCCTACACAACCCTACACCAGGCCTCTACTGCCCTACACCAGGCCTCTACAGCCCTACACCAGCCCTCTACAACCCTACAGCAGCCCTCTACAACCCAACACCAGCCCTCTACATACCTACACCAGGCCTCTACAGCCCTCTACAACCCTACACCAGGCCACTACAACCCTCCACCAGCCCTCTACAGACCTACACCAGCCCTCTACAAACCTACACCAGGCCTCTACTGGCCTACACCAGGCCTCTACTGGCCTACACCAGGCCTCTACAGCCCTACACCAGCCCTCTACCAGGCCTCTACAGCCCAACACCAGCCCTCTACAGCCCTACACCAGCCCTCTACAGCCCTACACCAGGCCTCTACAGCCCTACACCAGGCCTCTACCAGTTCTCTACAACCCTACACCAGCCCTCTACAACCCTCTACAACCCTACACCAGGCCTCTACTGCCCTACACCAGGCCTCTACCAGGCCTCTACAACCCTACACCAGCCCTCTACAACCCTCTACAACCCTACACCAGGCATCTACTGCCCTACACCAGGCCTCTACCAGGCCTCTACAACCCTACACCAGCCCTCTACAACCCTCTACAACCCTACACCAGGCCTCTACTGCCCTACACCAGGCCTCTACCAGGCCTCTACAGCCCTACACCAGCCCTCTACCAGGTCTCTACAGCCCTACACCAGCCCTCTACAACCCTACACCAGCCCTCTACAACCCTACACCAGGCCTCTACTGTCCTACACCAGGCCTCTACAGCCCTACACCAGCCCTCTACCAGGCCTCTACAACCCTACACCAGCCCTCTAGAACCCTACACCAGCCCTCTACAACCCTCTACAACCCTACACCAGGCCTCTACTGCCCTACACCAGGCCTCTACCAGGCCTCTACAGCCCTACACCAGCCCTCTACCAGGTCTCTACAGCCCTACACCAGCCCTCTACAACCCTACACCAGGCCTCTACTGCCCTACACCAGGCCTCTACAGCCCTACACCAGCCCTCTACCAGGCCTCTACAGCCCTACACCAGCCCTCTACAACCCTACACCAGCCCTCTACAGCCCTACACCAGTTCTCTACAACCCTACACCAGCACTCTACTGCCCTACACCAGGCCTCTACAACCCTACACCAGCCCTACACCAGGCCTCTACAACCCTACACCAGCCCTCTACAGCCCTACACCAGCCCTCTACAACCCTACACCAGCCCTCTACAGCCCTACACCAGCCCTCTACAACCCTACACCAGGCCTCTACAACCCTACACCAGCCCTCTACAGCCCTACACCAGGCCTCTACAACCCTACACCAGGCCTCTACAACCCTACACCAGGCCTCTACAGCCCTACACCAGCCCTACACCAGCCCTACACCAGGCCTCTACAACCCTACACCAGCCCTCTACAACCCTACACCAGGCCTCTACAGCCCTACACCAGCCCTCTACAGCCCTACACCAGGCCTCTACAACCCTACACCAGGCCTCTACAACCCTACACCAGGCCTCTACAACCCTACACCAGCCCTACACCAGGCCTCTACAACCCTACACCAGGCCTCTACAACCCTACACCAGCCCTACACCAGCCCTACACCAGCCCTCTACTGCCCTACACCAGCCCTCTACAGCCCTACACCAACCCTACACCAGGCCTCTACTGGCCTACACCAGGCCTCTACAACCCTACACCAGCCCTCTACAGCCCTACACCAATCCTCTACAGCCCTACACCAACCCTACACCAGGCCTCTACTGCCCTACACCAGGCCTCTACAACCCTACACCAACCCTACACCAGCCCTCTACAGCCCTACACCAGCCCTCTACAACCCTACACCAGGCCTCTACAGCCCTACACCAGCCCTACACCAGCCCTCTACAACCCTACACCAGCCCTCTACAGCCCTACACCAGCCCTACACCAGCCCTCTACAACCCTACACCAGACCTCTACAACCCTACACCAGGCCTCTACAGCCCTACACCAGCCCTACACCAGCCCTCTACAACCCTACACCAGGCCTCTACAACCCTACACCAGGCCTCTACAACCCTACACCAGGCCTCTACAACCCTACACCAGGCCTCTACAGCCCTACACCAGGCCTCTACAACCCTACACCAGGCCTCTACAGCCCTACACCAGCCCTACACCAGCCCTCTACAACAGGCCTCTACAACCCTACACCAGGCCTCTACAGCCCTACACCAGCCCTACACCAGCCCTACACCAGGCCTCTACAACCCTACACCAGGCCTCTACAGCCCTACACCAGCCCTCTACAACCCTACACCAGCCCTCTACAGCCCTACACCAGCCCTACACCAGCCCTACACCAGGCCTCTACAACCCTACACCAGGCCTCTACAGCCCTACACCAGGCCTCTACAGCCCTACACCAGCCCTCTACAGCCCTACACCAGGCCTCTACAGCCCTACACCAGGCCTCTACAACCCTACACCAGGCCTCTACAGCCCTACACCAGACCTCTACAGCCCTACACCAGCCCTCTACAGCCCTACACCAGGCCTCTACAGCCCTACACCAGCCCTCTACAGCCCTACACCAGCCCTACACCAGCCCTACACCAGGCCTCTACAACCCTACACCAGCCCTCTACAGCCCTACACCAGGCCTCTACAGCCCTACACCAGCCCTCTACAGCCCTACACCAGCCCTACACCAGCCCTACACCAACCCTCTACAACCCTCTACAACCCTACACCAGGCCTCTACAACCCTACACCAGCCCTCTACAGCCCTACACCAGGCCTCTACAACCCTACACCAGGCCTCTACTGCCCTACACCAGCCCTACACCAGCCCTACACCAGCCCTACACCAACCCTACACCAGCCCTACACCAGCCCTACACCAGCCCTACACCAGCCCTACACCAGCCCTACACCAGCCCTACACCAGCCCTACACCAACCCTACACCAGCCCTACACCAGCCCTACACCAGTTCTCTACAACCTTATTCCTCCATATTCAACCCTCTCAGATGATCTCATATCCAGCTGTTGTTTTGGGAGCAGCAGCCAACTGGTTAGAAAGGAGAGGGGGAGGTAGAGGGGGGAGGGAGCGGAAAGGGGGGTCTGGGAGAGACTAACTAATAAAGACGGTTCGTGCTAGTTCAGGCCTGAGTTAGTAAACCCTGTTCAGCCCACTGTGTGTGTGTGTGTGTGTGTGTGTGTGTGTGTGTGTGTGTGTGTTTACTCCCCTGGTCAGCCCACTGTGTGTGTGTGTGTGTTTACTCCCATAGCTCCAGCCCACTGTGTGTGTGTGTGTTTACTCCCCTGTTCCAGCCCACTGTGTGTGTGTGTGTGTGTGTGTGTGTGTGTTTA
Organism: Oncorhynchus mykiss; assembly: GCF_057628025.1. NCBI lineage: Eukaryota > Metazoa > Chordata > Actinopteri > Salmoniformes > Salmonidae > Oncorhynchus > Oncorhynchus mykiss. The sequence continues at coordinate 4,096,344 of NC_143023.1, forward strand.
CTCCCCTGTTCCAGCCCACTGTGTGTGTGTGTGTGTGTGTGTGTGTGTGTGTGTTTACTCCCCTGTTCAGCCCACTGTGTGTGTGTGTGTGTGTGTGTGTTTACTCCCCTGTTCAGCCCACTGTGTGTGTGTGTGTGTGTGTGTGTGTGTGTGTGTTTACTCCCCTATTCCAGCCCACTGTGTGTGTGTGTTTACTCCCATAGCTCCAGCCCCAGCCAGCCACACGGCAAGATGCTCTGTTACAACAACAACACAGACATGTCCCCCCCCCTCCCTCCCTCCCCCTCCAGAGACTCAGAGCTGCTGGGTCCTACATCAGACCTGGCCCAGCGTCGTCCGGGGTTTGGCCGTCATTGTAAATGAGAATTTGTTTTTAACTGACTTCTCTAGTTAAATAAAAGGTTAAATCAATCCAATTTAAAAATACTCCAGACAGTCGAAAGCAAATGCTGAATATTTTTGAAAGATAGTTTTCACCATCTGAATCCTGATCTGCAGCACCACCTCCTCCTATTAAAACAACAGTCATGGTTAGCAGGGTCTGGTCAGCCAGTCTGATCTGTAGCACCACCTCCTCCTATTAAAACAACAATCATGGTTAGCAGGGTCTGGTCAGCCAGTCTGAACTGCAGCACCACCTCCTCCTATTAAAACAACAGTCATGGTTAGCAGGGTCTGGTCAGCCAGTCTGATCTGTAGCACCACCTCCTCCTATTAAAACAACAGTCATGGTTAGCAGGGTCTGGTCAGACAGTCTGAACTGCAGCACCACCTCCTCCTATTAAAACAACAGTCATGGTTAGCAGGGTCTGGTCAGCCAGTCTGATCTGTAGCACCGCCTCCTCCTATTAAAACAACAGTCATGGTTAGCAGGGTCTGGTCAGCCAGTCTGATCTGTAGCACCGCCTCCTCCTATTAAAACAACAGTCATGGTTATCAGGGTCTGGTCAGCCAGTCTGATCTGTAGCACCGCCTCCTCCTATTAAAACAACAGTCATGGTTATCAGGGTCTGGTCAGCCAGTCTGATCTGTAGCACCGCCTCCTCCTATTAAAACAACAGTCATGGTTATCAGGGTCTGGTCAGCCAGTCTGATCTGTAGCACCGCCTCCTCCTATTAAAACAACAGTCATGGTTAGCAGGGTCTGGACAGCCAGT